>NW_027524338.1:0-33210 GCF_052094955.1 Ictidomys tridecemlineatus
AATCCCACTTGGCTCGCCAAATTTCGTTCTTCTAGGTTAAACCGTTCGTTGGCAGTACCCGGATTCATTTTGAGGTTTCACTCTGCTTTCCCCTATAGGGATACATGTATTTGGAAGTCTAAATCAAACACGGTTTGTGCTAGCTCTTTGAAACTTGACACAATAAAGCAGTTTCAAGTTCTATCTCTATGGTTTGTTTGTTGTTGATATAGCCCTAAGCAGAGACTGGCGAGAATCACTTTCATGGAAAGGGCCTGCCAAGCTTCCAAAAAACTACGAGTTGCCTGAAATCTCAGCAAACACTTTTTCACCCAATCTTGATGAATCTTTCAGGTAATGATCAGTACACCAATCCCACTTGGCTCGCCAAATTTCGTTCTTCTAGGTTAAACCGTTCGTTGGCAGTAACCGGTTTCATTTTGAGGTTTCACTCTGTTTTCTCCTATAGGGATACATGTATTTGGAACTCTAAATCAAACACGGTTTGTGCTAGCTCTTTGAAACTTGACACAATAAAGCAGTTTCCAGTTCTATCTCTATGGTTTGTTTGCTGTTGATGTCGCCCTAAGCAGAGACTGGCGAGAATCACTTTCATGGAAAGGGCCTGCCAAGCTTCCAAAAAACTACGAGTTACCTGAAATCTCAGCAAACACTTTTTCACCCAATCTTGATGAAACTTTCAGGGAATGATCACTACACCAATCCCACTTGGCTCGCCAAATTTCGTTCTTCTAGGTTAAACCGTTCGTTGGCAGTAACCGGTTTCATTTTGAGGTTTCACTCTGTTTTCTCCTATATGGATACATGTATTTGGAACTCTAAATCAAACACGGTTTGTGCTAGCTCTTTGAAACTTGACACAATAAAGCAGTTTCAAGTTCTATCTCTATGGTTTGTTTGCTGTTGATGTAGCCCTAAGCAGAGACTGGCGAGAATCACTTTCATGCAAAGGGCCTGCCAAGCTTCCAAAAAACTACGAGTTGCCTGAAATCTCAGCAAACACTTTTTCACCCAATCTTGATGAAACTTTCACGTAATGATCAGTACACCACTCCCACTTGGCTCGCCAAATTTCGTTCTTCTAGGTTAAACCGTTCGTTGGCAGTAACCGGTTTCATTTTGAGGTTTCACTCTGTTTTCTCCTATAGGGATACATGTATTTGGAACTCTAAATCAAACACGGTTTGTGCTAGCTCTTTGAAACTTGACACAATAAAGCAGTTTCCAGTTCTATCTCTATGGTTTGTTTGCTGTTGATGTCGCCCTAAGCAGAGACTGGCGAGAATCACTTTCATGGAAAGGGCCTGCCAAGCTTCCAAAAAACTACGAGTTGCCTGAAATCACAGCACACACTTTTTCACCCAATCTTGATGAAACTTTCAGGTAATGATCAGTACACCAATCCCACTTGGCTCGCCAAATTTCGTTCTTCTAGGTTAAACCGTTCGTTGGCAGTAACCGCTTTCATTTTGAGGTTTCACTCTGTTTTCTTCTATAGGGATACATGTATTTGGAACTCTAAATCAAACACGGTTTGTGCTAGCTCTTTGAAACTTGACACAATAAAGCAGTTTCAAGTTCTATCTCTATGGTTTGTTTGCTGTTGATGTAGCCCTAAGCAGAGACTGGCGAGAATCACTTTCATGCAAAGGGCCTGCCAAGCTTCCAAAAAACTACGAGTTGCCTGAAATCTCAGCAAACACTTTTTCACCCAATCTTGATGAAACTTTCAGGTAATGATCAGTAAACCAATCCCACTTGGCTCGCCAAATTTCGTTCTTCTAGGTTAAACCGTTCGTTGGCAGTACCCGGATTCATTTTGAGGTTTCACTCTGCTTTCCCCTATAGGGATACATGTATTTGGAAGTCTAAATCAAACACGGTTTGTGCTAGCTCTTTGAAACTTGACACAATAAAGCAGTTTCAAGTTCTATCTCTATGGTTTGTTTGTTGTTGATGTAGCCCTAAGCAGAGACTGGCGAGAATCACTTTCATGGAAAGGGCCTGCCAAGCTTCCAAAAAACTACGAGTTGCCTGAAATCTCAGCAAACACTTTTTCACCCAATCTTGATGAATCTTTCAGGTAATGATCAGTACACCAATCCCACTTGGCTCGCCAAATTTCGTTCTTCTAGGTTAAACCGTTCGTTGGCAGTAACCGGTTTCATTTTGAGGTTTCACTCTGTTTTCTCCTATAGGGATACATGTATTTGGAACTCTAAATCAAACACGGTTTGTGCTAGCTCTTTGAAACTTGACACAATAAAGCAGTTTCCAGTTCTATCTCTATGGTTTGTTTGCTGTTGATGTCGCCCTAAGCAGAGACTGGCGAGAATCACTTTCATGGAAAGGGCCTGCCAAGCTTCCAAAAAACTACGAGTTACCTGAAATCTCAGCAAACACTTTTTCACCCAATCTTGATGAAACTTTCAGGGAATGATCACTACACCAATCCCACTTGGCTCGCCAAATTTCGTTCTTCTAGGTTAAACCGTTCGTTGGCAGTAACCGGTTTCATTTTGAGGTTTCACTCTGTTTTCTCCTATATGGATACATGTATTTGGAACTCTAAATCAAACACGGTTTGTGCTAGCTCTTTGAAACTTGACACAATAAAGCAGTTTCAAGTTCTATCTCTATGGTTTGTTTGCTGTTGATGTAGCCCTAAGCAGAGACTGGCGAGAATCACTTTCATGCAAAGGGCCTGCCAAGCTTCCAAAAAACTACGAGTTGCCTGAAATCTCAGCAAACACTTTTTCACCCAATCTTGATGAAACTTTCACGTAATGATCAGTACACCACTCCCACTTGGCTCGCCAAATTTCGTTCTTCTAGGTTAAACCGTTCGTTGGCAGTAACCGGTTTCATTTTGAGGTTTCACTCTGTTTTCTCCTATAGGGATACATGTATTTGGAACTCTAAATCAAACACGGTTTGTGCTAGCTCTTTGAAACTTGACACAATAAAGCAGTTTCCAGTTCTATCTCTATGGTTTGTTTGCTGTTGATGTCGCCCTAAGCAGAGACTGGCGAGAATCACTTTCATGGAAAGGGCCTGCCAAGCTTCCAAAAAACTACGAGTTGCCTGAAATCTCAGCACACACTTTTTCACCCAATCTTGATGAAACTTTCAGGTAATGATCAGTACACCAATCCCACTTGGCTCGCCAAATTTCGTTCTTCTAGGTTAAACCGTTCGTTGGCAGTAACCGCTTTCATTTTGAGGTTTCACTCTGTTTTCTTCTATAGGGATACATGTATTTGGAACTCTAAATCAAACACGGTTTGTGCTAGCTCTTTGAAACTTGACACAATAAAGCAGTTTCAAGTTCTATTTCTATGGTTTGTTTGCTGTTGATGTAGCCCTAAGCAGAGACTGGCGAGAATCACTTTCATGGAATGGGCCTGCTAAGCTTCCAAAAAACTACGAGTTGCCTGAAATCTCAGCACACACTTTTTCACCCAATCTTGATGAAACTTTCAGTTAATGATCAGTACACCAATCCCACTTGGCTCGCCAAATTTCATTCTTCTAGGTTAAACCGTTCGTTGGCAGTAACCGGTTTCATTTTGAGGTTTCACTCTGTTTTCTCCTATAGGGATACATGTATTTGGAACTCTAAATCAAACACGGTTTGTGCTAGCTCTTTGAAACTTGACACAATAAAGCAGTTTCAAGTTCTATCTCTATGGTTTGTTTGCTGTTGATGTAGCCCTAAGCAGAGACTGGCGAGAATCACTTTCATGGAAAGGGCCTGCCAAGCTTCCAAAAAACTACGAGTTGCCTGAAATCTCAGCACACACTTTTTCACCCAATCTTGATGAAACTTTCAGGTAATGATCAGTACACCAATCCCACTTGGCTTGCCAAATTTCGTTCTTCTAGGTTAAACCGTTCGTTGGCAGTAACCGGTTTCATTTTGAGGTTTCACTCTGTTTTCTCCTATAGGGATACATGTATTTGGAACTCTAAATCAAACACGGTTTGTGCTAGCTCTTTGAAACTTGACACAATAAAGCAGTTTCAAGTTCTATCTCTAAGGTTTGTTTGCTGTTGATGTAGCCCTAAGCAGAGACTGGCGAGAATCACTTTCATGGAAAGGGCCTGCCAAGCTTCCAAAAAACTACGAGTTGCCTGAAATCTCAGCACACACTTTTTCACCCAATCTTGATGAAACTTTGATGTAATGATCAGTACACCAATCCCACTTGGGTCGCCAAATTTCGTTCTTCTAGGTTAAACCATTCGTTGGCAGTAACCGGTTTCATTTTGAGGTTTCACTCTGTTTTCTCCTATAGGGATACATGTATTTGGAACTCTAAATCAAACACGGTTTGTGCTAGCTCTTTGAAACTTGACACAATAAAGCAGTTTCAAGTTCTATCTCTATGGTTTGTTTGCTGTTGATGTAGCCCTAAGCAGAGACTGGCGAGAATCACTTTCATGGAAAGGGCCTGCCAAGCTTCCAAAAAACTACGAGTTGCCTGAAATTTCAGCAAACACTTTTTCACCCAATCTTGATGAAACTTTCAGGTAATGATCAGTACACCAATCCCACTTGGCTCGCCAAATATCGTTCTTCTAGGTTAAACCCTTCGTTGGCAGTAACCGGTTTCATTTTGAGGTTTCACTCTGTTTTCTCCTATAGGGATACATGTATTTGGAACTCTAAATCAAACATGGTTTGTGCTAGCTCTTTGAAACTTGACACAATAAAGCAGTTTCAACTTCTATCTCTATGGTTTGTTTGCTGTTGATGTAGCCCTAAGCAGAGACTGGCGAGAATCACTTTCATGGAAAGGGCCTGCCAAGCTATCAAAAAGCTATGAGTTGCTTGAAATCTCAGCACACACTTTTTCACCCAATCTTGATGAAACTTTCAGGTAATGATCAGTACACCAATCCCACTTGGCTCGCCAAATTTCGTTCTTCTAGGTTAAACCGTTCGTTGGCAGTAACCGGTTTCATTTTGAGGTTTCACTCTGTTTTCTCCTATAGGGATACATGTATTTGGAAGTCTAAATCAAACACGGATTGTGCTAGCTCTTTGAAACTTGACACAATAAAGCAGTTTCAAGTTCTATCTCTATGGTTTCTTTGCTGTTGATGTAGCCCTAAGCAGAGACTGGCGAGAATCACTTTCATGGAAAGGGCCTGCCAAGCTTCCAAAAAAGTACGAGTTTCCTGAAATCTCAGCTCACAGTTTTTCACCCAATCTTGATGAAACTTTCAGGTAATGATCACTACACCAATCTCACTTGGCTCGCCAAATTTCGTTCTTCTAGGTTAAACCGTTCGTTTGCAGTAAACGGTTTCATTTTGAGATTTCACTCTGTTTTTCCCTATAGGGATATATGTATTTGGAAGTCTAAATCAAACACGGTTTGTGCTAGCTCTTTGAAACTTGACACAATAAAGCAGTTTCAAGTTCTACCTCTATGGTTTGTTTGCTGTTGATGTAGCCCTAAGCAGAGACTGGCGAGAATCACTTTCATGGAAAGGGCCTGCCAAGCTTCCAAAAAACTACGAGTTGCCTGAAATCTCAGCAAACACTTTTTCACCCAATCTTGATGAAACTTTCAGGTAATGATCAGTACACCAATCCCACTTGGCTCGCCAAATTTCGTTCTTCTAGGTTAAACCGTTCGTTGGCAGTAACCGGTTTCATTTTGAGGTTTCACTGTGTTTTCTCCTATAGGGATACATGTATTTGGAACTCTAAATCAAACGCGGTTTGTGCTAGCTCTTTGAAACTTGACACAATAAAGCAGTTTCAAGTTCTATCTCTACGGTTTGTTTGCTGTTGATGTAGCCCTAAGCAGAGACTGGCGAGAATCACTTTCATGGAAAGGGCCTGCCAAGCTTCCAAAAAACTACGAGTTGCCTGAAATCTCAGCACACACTTTTTCACCCAATCTTGATGAAACTTTCAGGTAATGATCAGTACACCAATCCCACTTGGCTCGCCAAAATTTCGTTCTTCTAGGTTAAACCGTTCGTTGGCAGTAACCGGTTTCATTTTGAGGTTTCACTCTGTTTTCTCCTATAGGGATACATGTATTTGGAACTCTAAATCAAACACGGTTTGTGCTAGCTCTTTGAAACTTGACACAATAAAGCAGTTTCAAGTTCTATCTCTATGGTTTGTTTGCTGTTGATGTAGCCCTAAGCAGAGACTGGCGAGAATCACTTTCATGGACAGGGCCTGCCAAGCTTCCAAAAAGCTATGAGTTTCCTGAAATCTCAGCACACACTTTTTCACCCAATCTTGATGAAACTTTCAGGTAATGATCAGTACACCAATCCCACTTGGCTCGCCAAATTTCGTTCTTCTAGGTTAAACCATTCTTAGGCAGTAACCGGTTTCATTTTGAGGTTTCACTCTGTTTTCTCCTATAGGGATACATGTATTTGGAACTCTAAATCAAACACGGTTTGTGCTAGCTCTTTGAAACTTGACACAATAAAGCAGTTTCAAGTTCTATCTCTATGGTTTGTTTGCTGTTGATGTAGCCCTAAGCAGAGACTGGCGAGAATCACTTTCATGGAAAGGGCCTGCCAAGCTTCCAAAATACTACGAGTTTCCTGAAATCTCAGCACACACTTTTTCACCCAATCTTGATGAAACTTTCAGGTAATGATCAGTACACCAATCCCACTTGGCTTGCTAAATTTCGTTCTTCTAGGTTAAACCGTTCGTTGGCAGTAACCGGTTTCATTTTGAGGTTTCACTCTGTTTTCTCCTATAGGGATACATGTATTTGGAACTCTAAATCAAACACGGTTTGTGCTAGCTCTTTGAAACTTGACACAATAAAGCAGTTTCAAGTTCTATCTCTATGGTTTGTTTGCTGTTGATGTAGCCCTAAGCAGAGACTGGCGAGAATCACTTTCATGGAAAGGGCCTGCCAAGCTTCCAAAAAACTACCAGTTGCCTGAAATCTCAGCACACACTTTTTCACCCAATCTTGATGAAACTTTCAGGTAATGATCAGTACACCAATCCCACATGGCTCGCCAAATTTCGTTCTTCTAGATTAAACCGTTCGTTGGAAGTAACTTGTTTCATTTTGAGGTTTCACTCTGTTTTCTCCTATAGGGATACATTATTTGGAACTCTAAATCAAACACGGTTTGTGCTAGCTCTTTGAAACTTGACACAATAAAGCAGTTTCAAGTTCTATCTCTATGGTTTGTTTGCTGTTGATGTAGCCCTAAGCAGAGACTGGCGAGAATCACTTTCATGGAAAGGGCCTGCCAAGCTTCCAAAAAACTACGAGTTGCCTGAAATCTCAGCACACACTTTTTCACCCAATCTTGATGAAACTTTCAGGTAATGATCAGTACACCAATCCCACTTGGCTCGCCAAATTTCGTTTTTCTAGGTTAAAACCGTTCGTTGGCAGTAACCGGTTTCATTTTGAGATTTCACTCTGTTTTCTCCTATAGGGATACATGTATTTGGAACTCTAAATCAAACACGGTTTGTGCTAGCTCTTTGAATCTTGACACAATAAAGCAGTTTCAAGTTCTATCTCTATGGTTTGTTTGCTGTTGATGTAGCCCTAAGCAGAGACTGGCGAGAATCACTTTCATGGAAAGGGCCTGCCAAGCTTCCAAAAAACTACGAGTTGCCTGAAATCTCAGCAAACACTTTTTCACCCAATCTTGATGAAACTTTGATGTAATGATCAGTACACCAATCCCACTTGGGTCGCCAAATTTCGTTCTTCTAGGTTAAACCCTTCGTTGGCAGTAACCGGTTTCATTTTGAGGTTTCACTCTGTTTTCTCCTATAGGGATACATGTATTTGGAACTCTAAATCAAACACGGTTTGTGCTAGCTCTTTGAAACTTGACACAATAAAGCAGTTTCAAGTTCTATCTCTATGTTTTGTTTGCTGTTGATGTAGCCCTAAGCAGAGACTGGCGAGAATCACTTTCATGGAAAGGGCCTGCCAAGCTTCCAAAAAACTACGAGTTGCCTGAAATCTCAGCAAACACTTTTTCACCCAATCTTGATGAAACTTTCAGGTAATGATCAGTACACCAATCCCACTTGGCTCGCCAAATTTCGTTCTTCTAGGTTAAACCGTTCGTTGGCAGTAACCGGTTTCATTTTGAGGTTTCACTGTGTTTTCTCCTATAGGGATACATGTATTTGGAACTCTAAATCAAACGCGGTTTGTGCTAGCTCTTTGAAACTTGACACAATAAAGCAGTTTCAAGTTCTATCTCTACGGTTTGTTTGCTGTTGATGTAGCCCTAAGCAGAGACTGGCGAGAATCACTTTCATGGAAAGGGCCTGCCAAGCTTCCAAAAAACTACGAGTTGCCTGAAATCTCAGCACACACTTTTTCACCCAATCTTGATGAAACTTTCAGGTAATGATCAGTACACCAATCCCACTTGGCTCGCCAAATTTCGTTCTTCTAGGTTAAACCGTTCGTTGGCAGTAACCGGTTTCATTTTGAGGTTTCACTCTGTTTTCTCCTATAGGGATACATGTATTTGGAACTCTAAATCAAACACGGTTTGTGCTAGCTCTTTGAAACTTGACACAATAAAGCAGTTTCAAGTTCTATCTCTATGGTTTGTTTGCTGTTGATGTAGCCCTAAGCAGAGACTGGCGAGAATCACTTTCATGGAAAGGGCCTGCCAAGCTTCCAAAAAACTACGAGTTGCCTGAAATCTCAGCACACACTTTTTCACCCAATCTTGATGAAACTTTCAGGTAATGATAAGTACACCAATCCCACTTGGCTCGCCAAATTTTGTTCTTCTAGGTTAAACCGTTCGTTGGCAGTAACCGGTTTCATTTTGAGGTTTCACTCTGTTTTCTCCTATAGGGATACATGTATTTGGAACTCTAAATCAAACACGGTTTGTGCTAGCTCTTTGAAACTTGACACAATAAAGCAGTTTCAAGTTCTATCTCTATGGTTTGTTTGCTGTTGATGTAGCCCTAAGCAGAGACTGGCGAGAATCACTTTCATGGAAAGGGCCTGCCAAGCTTCCAAAAAACTACGAGTTGCCTGAAATCTCAGCAAACACTTTTTCACCCAATCTTGATGAAACTTTCAGGTAATGTTCAGTACACCAATCCCACTTGGCTCGCCAAATTTCGTTCTTCTAGGTTAAACCGTTCGTTGGCAGTAACCGGTTTCATTTTGAGGTTTCACTCTGTTTTCTCCTATAGGGATACATGTATTTGGAACTCTAAATCAAACACGGTTTGTGCTAGCTCTTTGAAACTTGACACAATAAAGCAGTTTCAAGTTCTATCTCTATGTTTTGTTTGCTGTTGATGTAGCCCTAAGCAGAGACTGGCGAGAATCACTTTCATGGAAAGGGCCTGCCAAGCTTCCAAAAAACTACGAGTTGCCTGAAATCTCAGCAAACACTTTTTCACCCAATCTTGATGAAACTTTCAGGTAATGATCAGTACACCAATCCCACTTGGCTCGCCAAATTTCGTTCTTCTAGGTTAAACCGTTCGTTGGCAGTAACCGGTTTCACTTTGAGGTTTCACTCTGTTTTCTCCTATAGGGATACATGTATTTGGAACTCTAAATCAAACACGGTTTGTGCTAGCTCTTTGAAACTTGACACAATAAAGCAGTTTCAAGTTCTATCTCTATGGTTTGTTTGCTGTTGATGTAGCCCTAAGCAGCGACTGGCGAGAATCACTTTCATGGAAAGGGCCTGCCAAGCTTCCAAAAACTACGAGTTGCCTGATATCTCAGCACACACTTTTTCACCCAATCTTGATGAAACTTTCATGTAATGATCAGTACACCAATCCCACTTGGCTCGCCAAATTTCGTTCTTCTAGGTTAAACCGTTCGTTGGCAGTAACCGGTTTCATTTTGAGGTTTCACTCTTTTTTCTCCTATAGGGATACATGTATTTGGAACTCTAAATCAAACACGGTTTGTGCTAGCTCTTTAAAACTTGACACAATAAAGCAGTTTCAAGTTCTATCTCTATGGTTTCTTTGCTGTTGATGTAGCCCTAAGTAGAGACTGGCGAGAATCACTTTCATGGAAAGGGCCTGCCAAGCTTCCAAAAAACTACGAGTTTCCTGAAATCTCAGCACACACTTTTTCACCCAATCTTGATGAAACTTTAAGGTAATGATCACTACACCAATCCCACTTGGCTCATTAAATTTCGTTCTTCTAGGTTAAACCGTTCGTTTGCAGTAACCGGTTTCAGTTTGAGGTTTCACTCTGTTTTTCCCATAGGGATACATGTATTTGGAAGTCTAAATCAAACACGGTTTAGGCTAGCTCTTTGAAACTTGACACAATAAAGCAGTTTCAAGTTCTATCTCTATGGTTTGTTTGCTGTTGATGTAGCCCTAAGCAGCGACTGGCGAGAATCACTTTCATGGAAAGGGCCTGCCAAGCTTCCAAAAACTACGAGTTGCCTGAAATCTGAGCACACACTTTTTTACCCAATCTTGATGAAACTTTCAGGTAATGATCAGTACACCAATCCCACTTGGCTCGCCAAATTTCGTTCTTCTAGGTTAAACCGTTCGTTGGCAGTAACCGGTTTCATTTTGAGGTTTCACTCTGTTTTCTCCTATAGGGATACATGTATTTGGAACTCTAAATCAAACACGGTTTGTGCTAGCTCTTTGAAACTTGACACAATAAAGCAGTTTCAAGTTCTATCTCTATGGTTTGTTTGCTGTTGATGTAGCCCTAAGCAGAGACTGGCGAGAATCACTTTCATGGAAAGGGCCTGCCAAGCTTCCAAAAAACTACGAGTTGCCTGAAATCTCAGCACACACTTTTTCACCCAATCTTGATGAAACTTTCAGGTAATGATCAGTACACCAATCCCACTTGGCTCGCCAAATTTCGTTCTTCTAGGTTAAACCTTTCGTTGGCAGTAACCGGTTTCATTTTGAGATTTCACTCTGTTTTCTCCTATAGGGAGACATGTATTTGGAACTCTAAATCAAACACGGTTTGTGCTAGCTCTTTGAAACTTGACACAATAAAGAAGTTTCAAGTTCTATCTCTATGGTTTGTTTGCTGTTGATGTAGCCCTAAGCAGAGACTGGCGAGAATCACTTTCATGGAAAGGGCCTGCCAAGCTTCCAAAAAGCTATGAGTTGCCTGAAATCTCAGCACACACTTTTTCACCCAATCTTGATGAAACTTTCAGGTAATGATCAGTACACTAATCCCACTTGGCTCGCCAAATTTCGTTCTTCTAGGTTAAACCGTTCGTTGGCAGTAACCGGTTTCATTTTGAGGTTTCACTCTGTTTTCTCCTATAGGGATACATGTATTTGAAAGTCTAAATCAAACACCATTTGTGCTAGCTCTTTGAAACTTGACACAATAAAGCAGTTTCAAGTTCTATCTCTATGGTTTCTTTGCTGTTGATGTAGCCCTAAGCAGAGACTGGCGAGAATCACTTTCATGGAAAGGGCCTGCCAAGCTTCCAAAAAACTACGAATTGCCTGAAATCTCAACACACTTTTTCACCCAATCTTGATGAAACTTTCAGGTAATGATCAGTACACCAATCCCACTTGGCTCGCCAAATTTCGTTCTTCTAGGTTAAACCGTTCCTTTGCAGTAACCGGTTTCATTTTGAGGTTTCACTCTGTTTTTCCCTATAGGGATACATGTATTTGGAAGTCTAAATCAAACACGGTTTGTGCTAGCTCTTTGAAACTTGACACAATAAAGCAGTTTCAAGTTCTATCTCTATGGTTTGTTTGCTGTTGATGTAGCCCTAAGCAGAGACTGGCGAGAATCACTTTCATGGAAAGGGCCTGCCAAGCTTCCAAAAAACTACGAGTTGCCTGAAATCTCAGCACACACTTTTTCACCCAATCTTGATGAAACTTTCAGGTAATGATCTGTACACCAATCCCTCTTGGCTCGCCAAATTTCGTTCTTCTAGATTAAACCGTTCGTTGGCAGTAACCGGTTTCATTTTGAGGTTTCACTCTGTTTTCTCCTATAGGGATACATGTATTTGGAAGTCTAAATCAAACACGGTTTGTGCTAGCTCTTTGAAACTTGACACAATAAAGCAGTTTCAAGTTCTATCTCTATGGTTTGTTTGCTGTTGATGTAGCCCTAAGCAGAGACTGGCGAGAATCACTTTCATGGAACGCGCCTGCCAAGCTACCAAAAAGCTATGAGTTGCCTGAAATCTCAGCACACACTTTTTCACCAAATCTTGATGAAACTTTCAGGTAATGATCAGTACACCAATCCCACTTGGCTCGCCAAATTTCGTTCTTCTAGGTTAAACCGTTCGTTGGCAGTAACCGGTTTCATTTTGAGGTTTCACTGTGTTTTCTCCTATAGGGATACATGTATTTGGAACTCTAAATCAAACGCGGTTTGTGCTAGCTCTTTGAAACTTGACACAATAAAGCAGTTTCAAGTTCTATCTCTACGGTTTGTTTGCTGTTGATGTAGCCCTAAGCAGAGACTGGCGAGAATCACTTTCATGGAAAGGGCCTGCCAAGCTTCCAAAAAACTACGAGTTGCCTGAAATCTCAGCACACACTTTTTCACCCAATCTTGATGAAACTTTCAGGTAATGATCAGTACACTAGTCCCACTTGGCTCGCCAAATTTTGTTCTTCTAGGTTAAACCGTTCGTTGGCAGTAACCGGTTTCATTTTGAGATTTCACTCTGTTTTCTCCTATAGGGATACATGTATTTGGAACTCTAAATCAAACACGGTTTGTGCTAGCTCTTTGAAACTTGACACAATAAAGCAGTTTCAAGTTCTATCTCTATGGTTTGTTTGCTGTTCATGTAGCCCTAAGCAGAGACTGGCGAGAATCACTTTCATGGAAAGGGCCTGCCAAGCTTCCTAAAAACTACGAGTTGCCTGAAATCTCAGCACACACTTTTTCACCCAATCTTGATGAAACTTTCAGGTAATGATCAGTACACCAATCCCACTTGGCTCGCCAAATTTCGTTCTTCTAGGTTAAACCGTTCGTTGGCAGTAACTGGTTTCATTTTGAGGTTTCACTCTGTTTTCTCCTATAGGGATACATGTATTTGGAAGTCTAAATCAAACACGGTTTGTGCTAGCTCTTTGAAACTTGACACAATAAAGCAGTTTCAAGTTCTCTCTCTATGGTTTCTTTGCTGTTGATGTAGCCCTAAGCAGAGACTGGCGAGAATCACTTTCATGGAAAGGGCCTGCCAAGCTTCCAAAAAACTACGAGTTGCCTGAAATCTCAGCACACACTTTTTCACCCAATCTTGATGAAACTTTCAGGTAATGATCAGTACACCATTCCCACTTGGCTCGCCAAATTTCGTTCTTCTAGGTTAAACCGTTCGTTGGCAGTAACCGGTTTCATTTTGAGGTTTCACTCTGTTTTTCCCTATAGGGATACATGTATTTGGAAGTCTAAATCAAACACGGTTTGTGCTAGCTCTTTGAAACTTGACACAATAAAGCAGTTTCAAGTTCTATCTCTATGGTTTGTTTGCTGTTGATGTAGCCCTAAGCAGAGACTGGCGAGAATCACTTTCATGGAAAGGGCCTGCCAAGCTTCCAAAAAACTACGAGTTGCCTGAAATCTCAGCACACACTTTTTCACCCAATCTTGATGAAACTTTCAGGTAATGATCTGTACACCAATCCCTCTTGGCTCGCCAAATTTCGTTCTTCTAGGTTAAACCGTTCGTTGGCAGTAACCGGTTTCATTTTGAGGTTTCACTCTGTTTTCTCCTATAGGGATACATGTATTTGGAACTCTAAATCAAACACGGTTTGTGCTAGCTCTTTGAAACTTGACACAATAAAGCAGTTTCAAGTTCTATCTCTATGGTTTGTTTGCTGTTGATGTAGCCCTAAGCAGAGACTGGCGAGAATCACTTTCATGGAACGGGCCTGCCAAGCTACCAAAAAGCTATGAGTTGCCTGAAATCTCAGCACACACTTTTTCACCCAATCTTGATGAAACTTTCAGGTAATGATCAGTACACCAATCCCACTTGGCTCGCCAAATTTCGTTCTTCTAGGTTAAACCGTTCTTTGGCAGTAACCGGTTTCATTTTGAGGTTTCACTGTGTTTTCTCCTATAGGGATACATGTATTTGGAACCCTAAATCAAATGCGGTTTGTGCTAGCTCTTTGAAACTTGACACAATAAAGCAGTTTCAAGTTCTATCTCTACGGTTTGTTTGCTGTTGATGTAGCCCTAAGCAGAGACTGTCGAGAATCACTTTCATGGAAAGGGCCTGCCAAGCTTCCAAAAAACTACGAGTTGCCTGAAATCTCAGCACACACTTTTTCACCCAATCTTGATGAAACTTTCAGGTAATTATCAGTACACCAGTCCCACTTGGCTCGCCAAATTTCGTTCTTCTAGGTTAAACCGTTCGTTGGCAGTAACCGGTTTCATTTTGAGATTTCACTCTGTTTTCTCCTATAGGGATACATGTATTTGGAACTCTAAATCAAACACGGTTTGTGCTAGCTCTTTGAAACTTGACACAATAAAGCAGTTTCAAGTTCTATCTCTATGGTTTGTTTGCTGTTGATGTAGCCCTAAGCAGAGACTGGCGAGAATCACTTTCATGGAAAGGGCCTGCCAAGCTTCCTAAAAACTACGAGTTGCCTGAAATCTCAGCACACACTTTTTCACCCAATCTTGATGAAACTTTCAGGTAATGATCAGTACACCATTCCCACTTGGCTCGCCAAATTTCGTTCTTCTAGGTTAAACCGTTCGTTGGCAGTAACCGGTTTCATTTTGAGGTTTCACTCTGTTTTCTCCTATAGGGATACATGTATTTGGAACTCTAAATCAAACACGGTTTGTGCTAGCTCTATGAAACTTGACACAATAAAGCAGTTTCAAGTTCTATCTCTATGGTTTGTTTGCTGTTGATGTAGCCCTAAGCAGAGACTGGCGAGAATCACTTTCATGGAAAGGGCCTGCCAAGCTTCCAAAAAACTACGAGTTGCCTGAAATCTCAGCACACACTTTTTCACCCAATCTTGATGAAACTTTCAGTTAATGATCAGAACACCAATCCCACTTGGCTCGCCAAATTTCGTTCTTCTAGGTTAAACCGTTCGTTTGCAGTAACCGGTTTCATTTTGAGGTTTCACTCTGTTTTTCCCTATAGGGATACATGTATTTGGAAGTCTAAATCAAACACGGTTTGTGCTAGCTCTTTGAAACTTGACACAATAAAGCAGTTTCAAGTTCTATCTCTATGGTTTGTTTGCTGTTGATGTAGCCCTAAGCAGAGACTGGCGAGAATCACTTTCATGGAAAGGGCCTGCCAAGCTTCCAAAAAACTACGAGTTGCCTGAAATCTCAGCACACACTTTTTCACCCAATCTTGATGAAACTTTCAGGTAATGATCTGTACACCAATCCCTCTTGGCTCGCCAAATTTCGTTCTTCTAGGTTAAACCGTTCGTTGGCAGTAACCGGTTTCATTTTGAGGTTTCACTCTTTTTTTCCCTATAGGGATACATGTATTTGGAACTCTAAATCAAACACGGTTTGTGCTAGCTCTTTGAAACTTGACACAATAAAGCAGTTTCAAGTTCTATCTCTATGGTTTGTTTGCTGTTGATGTAGCCCTAAGCAGAGACTGGCGAGAATCACTTTCATGGAAAGGGCCTGCCAAGCTTCCAAAAAGCTATGAGTTTCCTGAAATCTCAGCACACACTTTTTCACCCAATCTTGATGAAACTTTCAGGTAATGATCAGTACACCAATCCCACTTGGCTCGCCAAATTTCGTTCTTCTAGGTTAAACCGTTCGTTGGCAGTAACCGGTTTCATTTTGAGGTTTCACTCTGTTTTCTCCTATAGGGATACATGTATTTGGAACTCTAAATCAAACACGGTTTGTGCTAGCTCTATGAAACTTGACACAATAAAGCAGTTTCAAGTTCTATCTCTATGGTTTGTTTGCTGTTGATGTAGCCCTAAGCAGAGACTGGCGAGAATCACTTTCATGGAAAGGGCCTGCCAAGCTTCCAAAAAACTACGAGTTGCCTGAAATCTCAGCACACACTTTTTCACCCAATCTTGATGAAACTTTCAGTTAATGATCAGTACGCCAATCCCACTTGGCTCGCCAAATTTCGTTCTTCTAGGTTAAACCGTTCGTTTGCAGTAACCGGTTTCATTTTGAGGTTTCACTCTGTTTTTCCCTATAGGGATACATGTATTTGGAAGTCTAAATCAAACACGGTTTGTGCTAGCTCTTCAAAACTTGACACAATAAAGCAGTTTCAAGTTCTATCTCTATGGTTTGTTTGCTGTTGATGTAGCCCTAAGCAGCGACTGGCGAGAATCACTTTCATGGAAAGGGCCTGCCAAGCTTCGAAAAAACTACGAGTTGCCTGAAATCTCAGCACACACTTTTTCACCCAATCTTGATGAAACTTTCAGGTAATGATCAGTACACCATTCCCACTTGGCTCGCCAAATTTCGTTCTTCTAGGTTAAACCGTTCGTTGGCAGTAACCGGTTTCATTTTGAGGTTTCACTCTGTTTTCTCCTATAGGGATACATGTATTTGGAACTCTAAATCAAACACGGTTTGTGCTAGCTCTTTGAAACTTGACACAATAAAGCAGTTTCAAGTTCTATCTCTATTGTTTCTTTGCTGTTGATGTAGCCCTAAGCAGAGACTGGCGAGAATCACTTTCATGGAAAGGGCCTGCCAAGCTTCCAAAAAGCTATGAGTTGCCTGAAATCTAGCACACACTTTTTCACCCAATCTTGATGAAACTTTCAGGTAATGATCAGTACACCAATCCCACTTGGCTCGCCAAATTTCGTTCTTCTAGGTTAAACCGTTCGTTGGCAGTAACCGGTTTCATTTTGAGGTTTCACTCTGTTTTCTCCTATAGGGATACATGTATTTGGAACTCTAAATCAAACACGGTTTGTGCTAGCTCTATGAAACTTGACACAATAAAGCAGTTTCAAGTTCTATCTCTATGGTTTGTTTGCTGTTGATGTAGCCCTAAGCAGAGACTGGCGAGAATCACTTTCTTGGAAAGGGCCTGCCAAGCTTCCAAAAAACTACGAGTTGCCTGAAATCTCAGCAC
Source organism: Ictidomys tridecemlineatus (assembly GCF_052094955.1). NCBI lineage: Eukaryota > Metazoa > Chordata > Mammalia > Rodentia > Sciuridae > Ictidomys > Ictidomys tridecemlineatus. The sequence goes on from NW_027524338.1 coordinate 17,095, forward strand.
ACACTTTTTCACCCAATCTTGATGAAACTTTCAGGTAATGATCAGTACACCAATCCCACTTGGTTCGCCAAATTTCGTTCTTCTAGGTTAAACCCTTCGTTTGCAGTAACCGGTTTCATTTTGAGGTTTCAATCTGTTTTCTCCTATAGGGATACATGTATTTGGAAGTCTAAATCAAACACGGTTTGTGCTAGCTCTTTAAAACTTGACACAAAAAGCAGTTTCAAGTTCTATCTCTATGGTTTGTTTGCTGTTGATGTAGCCCTAAGCAGCGACTGGCGAGAATCACTTTCATGGAAAGGGCCTGCCAAGCTTCCAAAAAACTACGAGTTGCCTGAAATCTCAGCACACACTTTTTCACCCAATCTTGATGAAACTTTCAGGTAATGATCAGTACACCAATCCCACTTGGCTCGCCAAATTTCGTTCTTCTAGGTTAAACCGTTCGTTGGCAGTAACCGGTTTCATTTTGAGATTTCACTCTGTTTTCTCCTATAGGGAGACATGTATTTGGAACTCTAAATCAAACACGGTTTGTGCTAGCTCTTTGAAACTTGACACAATAAAGCAGTTTCAAGTTCTATCTCTATGGTTTGTTTGCTGTTGATGTAGCCCTAAGCAGAGACTGGCGAGAATCACTTTCATGGAAAGGGCCTGCCAAGCTTCCAAAAAGCTATGAGTTGCCTGACATCTCAGCACACACTTTTTCACCCAATCTTGATGAAACTTTCAGGTAATGATCAGTACACCAATCCCACTTGGCTCGCAAAATTTCGTTCTTCTAGGTTAAACCGTTCGTAGGCAGTAACCGGTTTCATTTTGAGGTTTCACTCTGTTTTCTCCTATAGGGATACATGTATTTGGAACTCTAAATCAAACACGGTTTGTGCTAGCTCTTTAAAACTTGACACAATAAAGCAGTTTCAAGTTCTATCTCTATGGTTTCTTTGCTGTTGATGTAGCCCTAAGCAGAGACTGGCGAGAATCACTTTCATGGAAAGGGCCTGCCAAGCTTCCAAAAAACTACGCGTTGCCTGAAATCTCACCACACACTTTTTCACCCAATCTTGATGAAACTTTCAGGTAATGATCAGTACACCAATCCCACTTGGCTCGCCAAATTTCGTTCTTCAAGGTTAAACCGTTCGTTGGCAGTAACCGGTTTCATTTTGAGGTTTCACTCTGTTTTCTCCTATAGGGATACCTGTATTTGGAACTCTAAATCAAACACGGTTTGTGCTAGCTCTTTAAAACTTGACACAATAAAGCAGTTTCAAGTTCTATCTTTATGGTTTGTTTGCTGTTGATGTAGCCCTAAGCAGCGACTGGCGAGAATCACTTTCATGGAAAGGGCCTGCCAAGCTTCCAAAAAACTACGAGTTGCCTGAAATCTCAGCACACACTTTTTCACCCAATCTTGATGAAACTTTCAGGTAATGATCAGTTCACCAATCCCACTTGGCTCGCCAAATTACGTTCTTCTAGGTTAAACCGTTCGTTGGCAGTAACCGGTTTCATTTTGAGGTTTCACTCTGTTTTCTCCTATAGGGATACATGTATTTGGAACTCTAAATCAAACACGGTTTGTGCTAGCTCTTTGAAACTTGACACAATAAAGCAGTTTCAAGTTCTATCTCTATGGTTTGTTTGCTGTTGATGTAGCCCTAAGCAGAGACTGGCGAGAATCACTTTCATGGAAAGGGCCTGCCAAGCTTCCAAAAAACTACGAGTTGCCTGAAATCTCAGCACACACTTTTTCACCCAATCTTGATGAAACTTTCAGGTAATGATCAGTACACCAGTCCCACTTGGCTCGCCAAATTTCGTTCTTCTAGGTTAAACCGTTCGTTGGCAGTAACCGGTTTCATTTTGAGATTTCACTCTGTTTTCTCCTATAGGGATACATGTATTTGGAACTCTAAATCAAACACGGTTTGTGCTAGCTCTTTGAAACTTGACACAATAAAGCAGTTTCAAGTTCTATCTCTATGGTTTGTTTGCTGTTGATGTAGCCCTAAGCAGAGACTGGCGAGAATCACTTTCATGGAAAGGGCCTGCCAAGCTTCCAAAAAACTATGAGTTGCCTGAAATCTCAGCACACACTTTTTCACCCAATCTTGATGAAACTTTCAGTTAATGATCAGTACACCAATCCCACTTGGCTCGCCAAATTTCGTTCTTCTGGGTTAAACCGTTCGTTGGCAGTAACCGGTTTCATTTTGAGGTTTCACTCTGTTTTCTCCTATAGGGATACATGTATTTGGAACTCTAAATCAAACACGGTTTGTGCTAGCTCTTTGAAACTTGACACAATAAAGCAGTTTCAAGTTCTATCTCTATGGTTTGTTTGCTGTTGATGTAGCCCTAAGCAGAGACTGGCGAGAATCACTTTCATGGAAAGGGCCTGCCAAGCTTCCAAAAAGCTATGAGTTGCCTGAAATCTCAGCACACACTTTTTCCCCAATCTTGATGAAACTTTCAGGTAATGATCAGTACACCAATCCCACTTGGCTCGCCAAATTTCGTTCTTCTAGGTTAAACCGTTCGTTGGCAGTAACCGGTTTCATTTTGAGATTTCACTCTGTTTTCTCCTATAGGGAGACATGTATTTGGAACTCTAAATCAAACACGGTTTGTGCTAGCTCTTTGAAACTTGACACAATAAAGCAGTTTCAAGTTCTATCTCTATGGATTGTTTGCTGTTCATGTAGCCCTAAGCAGAGACTGGCGAGAATCACTTTCTTGGAAAGGGCCTGCCAAGCTTCCAAAAAACTACGAGTTGCCTGAAATCTCACCACACACTTTTTCACCCAATCTTGATGAAACTTTCAGGTAATGATCAGTACACCAATCCCACTTGGCTCGCCAAATTTCGTTCTTCTAGGTTAAACCCTTCGTTTGCAGTAACCGGTTTCATTTTGAGGTTTCAATCTGTTTTCTCCTATAGGGATACATGTATTTGGAACTCTAAATCAAACACGGTTTGTGCTAGCTCTTTGAAACTTGACACAATAAAGCAGTTTCAAGTTCTATCTCTATGGTTTGTTTGCTGTTGATGTAGCCCTAAGCAGCGACTGGCGAGAATCACTTTCATGGAAAGGGCCTGCCAAGCTTCCAAAAAACTACGAGTTGCCTGAAATCTCACCACACACTTTTTCACCCAATCTTGATGAAACTTTCAGGTAATGATCAGTACACCAATCCCACTTGGCTCGCCAAATTTCGTTCTTCAATGTTAAACCGTTCGTTTGCAGTAACCGGTTTCATTTTGAGATTTCACTCTGTTTTCCCCTATAGGGAGACATGTATTTGGAACTCTAAATCAAACACGGTTTGTGCTAGCTCTTTGAAACTTGACACAATAAAGCAGTTTCAAGTTCTATCTCTATGGTTTGTTTGCTGTTGATGTAGCCCTAAGCAGAGACTGGCGAGAATCACTTTCATGGAAAGGGCCTGCCAAGCTACCAAAAAAACTACGAGTTGCCTGAAATCTCAGCAAACACTTTTTCACCCAATCTTGATGAAACTTTCAGGTAATGATCAGTACAACAATCCCACTTGGCTCGCCAAATTTCGTTCTTCTAGGTTAAACCCTTCGTTTGCAGTAACCGGTTTCATTTTGAGGTTTCACTCTGTTTTCTCCTATAGGGATACCTGTATTTGGAACTCTAAATCAAACACGGTTTGTGCTAGCTCTTTGAAACTTGACACAATAAAGCAGTTTCAAGTTCTATCTCTATGGTTTGTTTGCTGTTGATGTAGCCCTAAGCAGAGACTGGCGAGAATCACTTTCATGGAAAGGGCCTGCCAAGCTTCCAAAAAACTACGAGTTGCCTGAAATCTCAGCACACACTTTTTCACCCAATCTTGATGAAACTTTCAGGTAATGATCAGTACACCAGTCCCACTTGGCTCGCCAAATTTCGTTCTTCTAGGTTAAACCGTTCGTTGGCAGTAACCGGTTTCATTTTGAGATTTCACTCTGTTTTCTCCTATAGGGATACATGTATTTGGAACTCTAAATCAAACACGGTTTGTGCTAGCTCTTTGAAACTTGACACAATAAAGCAGTTTCAAGTTCTATCTCTATGGTTTGTTTGCTGTTGATGTAGCCCTAAGCAGAGACTGGCGAGAATCACTTTCATGGAAAGGGCCTGCCAAGCTTCCAAAAAACTATGAGTTGCCTGAAATCTCAGCACACACTTTTTCACCCAATCTTGATGAAACTTTCAGTTAATGATCAGTACACCAATCCCACTTGGCTCGCCAAATTTCGTTCTTCTGGGTTAAACCGTTCGTTGGCAGTAACCGGTTTCATTTTGAGGTTTCACTCTGTTTTCTCCTATAGGGATACATGTATTTGGAACTCTAAATCAAACACGGTTTGTGCTAGCTCTTTGAAACTTGACACAATAAAGCAGTTTCAAGTTCTATCTCTATGGTTTGTTTGCTGTTGATGTAGCCCTAAGCAGAGACTGGCGAGAATCACTTTCATGGAAAGGGCCTGCCAAGCTTCCAAAAAGCTATGAGTTGCCTGAAATCTCAGCACACACTTTTTCCCCCAATCTTGATGAAACTTTCAGGTAATGATCAGTACACCAATCCCACTTGGCTCGCCAAATTTCGTTCTTCTAGGTTAAACCGTTCGTTGGCAGTAACCGGTTTCATTTTGAGATTTCACTCTGTTTTCTCCTATAGGGAGACATGTATTTGGAACTCTAAATCAAACACGGTTTGTGCTAGCTCTTTGAAACTTGACACAATAAAGCAGTTTCAAGTTCTATCTCTATGGATTGTTTGCTGTTGATGTAGCCGTAAGCAGAGACTGGCGAGAATCACTTTCTTGGAAAGGGCCTGCCAAGCTTCCAAAAAACTACGAGTTGCCTGAAATCTCACCACACACTTTTTCACCCAATCTTGATGAAACTTTCAGGTAATGATCAGTACACCAATCCCACTTGGCTCGCCAAATTTCGTTCTTCTAGGTTAAACCCTTCGTTTGCAGTAACCGGTTTCATTTTGAGGTTTCAATCTGTTTTCTCCTATAGGGATACATGTATTTGGAACTCTAAATCAAACACGGTTTGTGCTAGCTCTTTGAAACTTGACACAATAAAGCAGTTTCAAGTTCTATCTCTATGGTTTGTTTGCTGTTCATGTAGCCCTAAGCAGCGACTGGCGAGAATCACTTTCATGGAAAGGGCCTGCCAAGCTTCCAAAAAACTATGAGTTGCCTGAAATCTCACCACACACTTTTTCACCCAATCTTGATGAAACTTTCAGGTAATGATCAGTACACCAATCCCACTTGGCTCGCCAAATTTCGTTCTTCAAGGTTAAACCGTTCGTTTGCAGTAACCGGTTTCATTTTGAGATTTCACTCTGTTTTCTCCTATAGGGAGACATGTATTTGGAACTCTAAATCAAACACGGTTTGTGCTAGCTCTTTGAAACTTGACACAATAAAGCAGTTTCAAGTTCTATCTCTATGGTTTGTTTGCTGTTGATGTAGCCCTAAGCAGAGACTGGCGAGAATCACTTTCATGGAAAGGGCCTGCCAAGCTACCAAAAAAACTACGAGTTGCCTGAAATCTCAGCAAACACTTTTTCACCCAATCTTGATGAAACTTTCAGGTAATGATCAGTACAACAATCCCACTTGGCTCGCCAAATTTCGTTCTTCTAGGTTAAACCCTTCGTTTGCAGTAACCGGTTTCATTTTGAGGTTTCACTCTGTTTTCTCCTATAGGGATACCTGTATTTGGAACTCTAAATCAAACACGGTTTGTGCTAGCTCTTTAAAACTTGACACAATAAAGCAGTTTCAAGTTCTATCTTTATGGTTTGTTTGCTGTTGATGTAGCCCTAAGCAGCGACTGGCGAGAATCACTTTCATGGAAAGGGCCTGCCAAGCTTCCAAAAAACTACGAGTTGCCTGAAATCTCAGCACACACTTTTTCACCCAATCTTGATGAAACTTTCAGGTAATGATCAGTTCACCAATCCCACTTGGCTCGCCAAATTACGTTCTTCTAGGTTAAACCGTTCGTTGGCAGTAACCGGTTTCATTTTGAGGTTTCACTCTGTTTTCTCCTATAGGGATACATGTATTTGGAACTCTAAATCAAACACGGTTTGTGCTAGCTCTTTGAAACTTGACACAATAAAGCAGTTTCAAGTTCTATCTCTATGGTTTGTTTGCTGTTGATGTAGCCCTAAGCAGAGACTGGCGAGAATCACTTTCATGGAAAGGGCCTGCCAAGCTTCCAAAAAACTACGAGTTGCCTGAAATCTCAGCACACACTTTTTCACCCAATCTTGATGAAACTTTCAGGTAATGATCAGTGCACCAGTCCCACTTGGCTCGCCAAATTTCGTTCTTCTAGGTTAAACCGTTCGTTGGCAGTAACCGGTTTCATTTTGAGATTTCACTCTGTTTTCTCCTATAGGGATACATGTATTTGGAACTCTAAATCAAACACGGTTTGTGCTAGCTCTTTGAAACTTGACACAATAAAGCAGTTTCAAGTTCTATCTCTATGGTTTGTTTGCTGTTGATGTAGCCCTAAGCAGAGACTGGCGAGAATCACTTTCATGGAAAGGGCCTGCCAAGCTTCCAAAAAACTATGAGTTGCCTGAAATCTCAGCACACACTTTTTCACCCAATCTTGATGAAACTTTCAGTTAATGATCAGTACACCAATCCCACTTGGCTCGCCAAATTTCGTTCTTCTGGGTTAAACCGTTCGTTGGCAGTAACCGGTTTCATTTTGAGGTTTCACTCTGTTTTCTCCTATAGGGATACATGTATTTGGAACTCTAAATCAAACACGGTTTGTGCTAGCTCTTTGAAACTTGACACAATAAAGCAGTTTCAAGTTCTATCTCTATGGTTTGTTTGCTGTTGATGTAGCCCTAAGCAGAGACTGGCGAGAATCACTTTCATGGAAAGGGCCTGCCAAGCTTCCAAAAAGCTATGAGTTGCCTGAAATCTCAGCACACACTTTTTCCCCCAATCTTGATGAAACTTTCAGGTAATGATCAGTACACCAATCCCACTTGGCTCGCCAAATTTCGTTCTTCTAGGTTAAACCGTTCGTTGGCAGTAACCGGTTTCATTTTGAGATTTCACTCTGTTTTCTCCTATAGGGATACATGTATTTGGAACTCTAAATCAAACACGGTTTGTGCTAGCTCTTTGAAACTTGACACAATAAAGCAGTTTCAAGTTCTATCTCTATGGTTTGTTTGCTGTTGATGTAGCCCTAAGCAGCGACTGGCGAGAATCACTTTCATGGAAAGGGCCTGCCAAGCTTCCAAAAAACTACGAGTTGCCTGAAATCTCACCACACACTTTTTCACCCAATCTTGATGAAACTTTCAGGTAATGATCAGTACACCAATCCCACTTGGCTCGCCAAATTTCGTTCTTCAAGGTTAAACCGTTCGTTTGCAGTAACCGGTTTCATTTTGAGATTTCACTCTGTTTTCTCCTATAGGGAGACATGTATTTGGAACTCTAAATCAAACACGGTTTGTGCTAGCTCTTTGAAACTTGACACAATAAAGCAGTTTCAAGTTCTATCTCTATGGTTTGTTTGCTGTTGATGTAGCCCTAAGCAGAGACTGGCGAGAATCACTTTCATGGAAAGGGCCTGCCAAGCTACCAAAAAAACTACGAGTTGCCTGAAATCTCAGCAAACACTTTTTCACCCAATCTTGATGAAACTTTCAGGTAATGATCAGTACAACAATCCCACTTGGCTCGCCAAATTTCGTTCTTCTAGGTTAAACCCTTCGTTTGCAGTAACCGGTTTCATTTTGAGGTTTCACTCTGTTTTCTCCTATAGGGATACCTGTATTTGGAACTCTAAATCAAACACGGTTTGTGCTAGCTCTTTGAAACTTGACACAATAAAGCAGTTTCAAGTTCTATCTCTATGGTTTGTTTGCTGTTGATGTAGCCCTAAGCAGAGACTGGCGAGAATCACTTTCATGGAAAGGGCCTGCCAAGCTTCCAAAAAACTACGAGTTGCCTGAAATCTCAGCACACACTTTTTCACCCAATCTTGATGAAACTTTCAGGTAATGATCAGTACACCAGTCCCACTTGGCTCGCCAAATTTCGTTCTTCTAGGTTAAACCGTTCGTTGGCAGTAACCGGTTTCATTTTGAGATTTCACTCTGTTTTCTCCTATAGGGATACATGTATTTGGAACTCTAAATCAAACACGGTTTGTGCTAGCTCTTTGAAACTTGACACAATAAAGCAGTTTCAAGTTCTATCTCTATGGTTTGTTTGCTGTTGATGTAGCCCTAAGCAGAGACTGGCGAGAATCACTTTCATGGAAAGGGCCTGCCAAGCTTCCAAAAAACTATGAGTTGCCTGAAATCTCAGCACACACTTTTTCACCCAATCTTGATGAAACTTTCAGTTAATGATCAGTACACCAATCCCACTTGGCTCGCCAAATTTCGTTCTTCTGGGTTAAACCGTTCGTTGGCAGTAACCGGTTTCATTTTGAGGTTTCACTCTGTTTTCTCCTATAGGGATACATGTATTTGGAACTCTAAATCAAACACGGTTTGTGCTAGCTCTTTGAAACTTGACACAATAAAGCAGTTTCAAGTTCTATCTCTATGGTTTGTTTGCTGTTGATGTAGCCCTAAGCAGAGACTGGCGAGAATCACTTTCATGGAAAGGGCCTGCCAAGCTTCCAAAAAGCTATGAGTTGCCTGAAATCTCAGCACACACTTTTTCCCCCAATCTTGATGAAACTTTCAGGTAATGATCAGTACACCAATCCCACTTGGCTCGCCAAATTTCGTTCTTCTAGGTTAAACCGTTCGTTGGCAGTAACCGGTTTCATTTTGAGATTTCACTCTGTTTTCTCCTATAGGGAGACATGTATTTGGAACTCTAAATCAAACACGGTTTGTGCTAGCTCTTTGAAACTTGACACAATAAAGCAGTTTCAAGTTCTATCTCTATGGATTGTTTGCTGTTGATGTAGCCCTAAGCAGAGACTGGCGAGAATCACTTTCTTGGAAAGGGCCTGCCAAGCTTCCAAAAAACTACGAGTTGCCTGAAATCTCACCACACACTTTTTCACCCAATCTTGATGAAACTTTCAGGTAATGATCAGTACACCAATCCCACTTGGCTCGCCAAATTTCGTTCTTCTAGGTTAAACCCTTCGTTTGCAGTAACCGGTTTCATTTTGAGGTTTCAATCTGTTTTCTCCTATAGGGATACATGTATTTGGAACTCTAAATCAAACACGGTTTGTGCTAGCTCTTTGAAACTTGACACAATAAAGCAGTTTCAAGTTCTATCTCTATGGTTTGTTTGCTGTTCATGTAGCCCTAAGCAGCGACTGGCGAGAATCACTTTCATGGAAAGGGCCTGCCAAGCTTCCAAAAAACTATGAGTTGCCTGAAATCTCACCACACACTTTTTCACCCAATCTTGATGAAACTTTCAGGTAATGATCAGTACACCAATCCCACTTGGCTCGCCAAATTTCGTTCTTCAAGGTTAAACCGTTCGTTTGCAGTAACCGGTTTCATTTTGAGATTTCACTCTGTTTTCTCCTATAGGGAGACATGTATTTGGAACTCTAAATCAAACACGGTTTGTGCTAGCTCTTTGAAACTTGACACAATAAAGCAGTTTCAAGTTCTATCTCTATGGTTTGTTTGCTGTTGATGTAGCCCTAAGCAGAGACTGGCGAGAATCACTTTCATGGAAAGGGCCTGCCAAGCTACCAAAAAAACTACGAGTTGCCTGAAATCTCAGCAAACACTTTTTCACCCAATCTTGATGAAACTTTCAGGTAATGATCAGTACAACAATCCCACTTGGCTCGCCAAATTTCGTTCTTCTAGGTTAAACCCTTCGTTTGCAGTAACCGGTTTCATTTTGAGGTTTCACTCTGTTTTCTCCTATAGGGATACCTGTATTTGGAACTCTAAATCAAACACGGTTTGTGCTAGCTCTTTAAAACTTGACACAATAAAGCAGTTTCAAGTTCTATCTTTATGGTTTGTTTGCTGTTGATGTAGCCCTAAGCAGCGACTGGCGAGAATCACTTTCATGGAAAGGGCCTGCCAAGCTTCCAAAAAACTACGAGTTGCCTGAAATCTCAGCACACACTTTTTCACCCAATCTTGATGAAACTTTCAGGTAATGATCAGTTCACCAATCCCACTTGGCTCGCCAAATTACGTTCTTCTAGGTTAAACCGTTCGTTGGCAGTAACCGGTTTCATTTTGAGGTTTCACTCTGTTTTCTCCTATAGGGATACATGTATTTGGAACTCTAAATCAAACACGGTTTGTGCTAGCTCTTTGAAACTTGACACAATAAAGCAGTTTCAAGTTCTATCTCTATGGTTTGTTTGCTGTTGATGTAGCCCTAAGCAGAGACTGGCGAGAATCACTTTCATGGAAAGGGCCTGCCAAGCTTCCAAAAAACTACGAGTTGCCTGAAATCTCAGCACACACTTTTTCACCCAATCTTGATGAAACTTTCAGGTAATGATCAGTGCACCAGTCCCACTTGGCTCGCCAAATTTCGTTCTTCTAGGTTAAACCGTTCGTTGGCAGTAACCGGTTTCATTTTGAGATTTCACTCTGTTTTCTCCTATAGGGATACATGTATTTGGAACTCTAAATCAAACACGGTTTGTGCTAGCTCTTTGAAACTTGACACAATAAAGCAGTTTCAAGTTCTATCTCTATGGTTTGTTTGCTGTTGATGTAGCCCTAAGCAGAGACTGGCGAGAATCACTTTCATGGAAAGGGCCTGCCAAGCTTCCAAAAAACTATGAGTTGCCTGAAATCTCAGCACACACTTTTTCACCCAATCTTGATGAAACTTTCAGTTAATGATCAGTACACCAATCCCACTTGGCTCGCCAAATTTCGTTCTTCTGGGTTAAACCGTTCGTTGGCAGTAACCGGTTTCATTTTGAGGTTTCACTCTGTTTTCTCCTATAGGGATACATGTATTTGGAACTCTAAATCAAACACGGTTTGTGCTAGCTCTTTGAAACTTGACACAATAAAGCAGTTTCAAGTTCTATCTCTATGGTTTGTTTGCTGTTGATGTAGCCCTAAGCAGAGACTGGCGAGAATCACTTTCATGGAAAGGGCCTGCCAAGCTTCCAAAAAGCTATGAGTTGCCTGAAATCTCAGCACACACTTTTTCCCCCAATCTTGATGAAACTTTCAGGTAATGATCAGTACACCAATCCCACTTGGCTCGCCAAATTTCGTTCTTCTAGGTTAAACCGTTCGTTGGCAGTAACCGGTTTCATTTTGAGATTTCACTCTGTTTTCTCCTATAGGGAGACATGTATTTGGAACTCTAAATCAAACACGGTTTGTGCTAGCTCTTTGAAACTTGACACAATAAAGCAGTTTCAAGTTCTATCTCTATGGATTGTTTGCTGTTGATGTAGCCCTAAGCAGAGACTGGCGAGAATCACTTTCTTGGAAAGGGCCTGCCAAGCTTCCAAAAAACTACGAGTTGCCTGAAATCTCACCACACACTTTTTCACCCAATCTTGATGAAACTTTCAGGTAATGATCAGTACACCAATCCCACTTGGCTCGCCAAATTTCGTTCTTCTAGGTTAAACCCTTCGTTTGCAGTAACCGGTTTCATTTTGAGGTTTCAATCTGTTTTCTCCTATAGGGATACATGTATTTGGAACTCTAAATCAAACACGGTTTGTGCTAGCTCTTTGAAACTTGACACAATAAAGCAGTTTCAAGTTCTATCTCTATGGTTTGTTTGCTGTTGATGTAGCCCTAAGCAGCGACTGGCGAGAATCACTTTCATGGAAAGGGCCTGCCAAGCTTCCAAAAAACTACGAGTTGCCTGAAATCTCACCACACACTTTTTCACCCAATCTTGATGAAACTTTCAGGTAATGATCAGTACACCAATCCCACTTGGCTCGCAAATTTCGTTCTTCAAGGTTAAACCGTTCGTTTGCAGTAACCGGTTTCATTTTGAGATTTCACTCTGTTTTCTCCTATAGGGAGACATGTATTTGGAACTCTAAATCAAACACGGTTTGTGCTAGCTCTTTGAAACTTGACACAATAAAGCAGTTTCAAGTTCTATCTCTATGGTTTGTTTGCTGTTGATGTAGCCCTAAGCAGAGACTTGCGAGAATCACTTTCATGGAAAGGGCCTGCCAAGCTACCAAAAAAACTACGAGTTGCCTGAAATCTCAGCAAACACTTTTTCACCCAATCTTGATGAAACTTTCAGGTAATGATCAGTACAACAATCCCACTTGGCTCGCCAAATTTTGTTCTTCTAGGTTAAACCCTTCGTTTGCAGTAACCGGTTTCATTTTGAGGTTTCACTCTGTTTTCTCCTATAGGGATACCTGTATTTGGAACTCTAAATCAAACACGGTTTGTGCTAGCTCTTTGAAACTTGACACAATAAAGCAGTTTCAAGTTCTATCTCTATGGTTTGTTTGCTGTTGATGTAGCCCTAAGCAGAGACTGGCGAGAATCACTTTCATGGAAAGGGCCTGCCAAGCTTCCAAAAAGCTATGAGTTGCCTGAAATCTCAGCACACACTTTTTCACCCAATCTTGATGAAACTTTCAGGTAATGATCAGTACACCAATCCCACTTGGCTCGCCAAATTTCGTTCTTCTAGGTTAAACCGTTCGTTGGCAGTAACCGGTTTCATTTTGAGATTTCACTCTGTTTTCTCCTATAGGGAGACATGTATTTGGAACTCTAAATCAAACACGGTTTGTGCTAGCTCTTTGAAACTTGACACAATAAAGCAGTTTCAAGTTCTATCTCTATGGATTGTTTGCTGTTGATGTAGCCCTAAGCAGAGACTGGCGAGAATCACTTTCTTGGAAAGGGCCTGCCAAGCTTCCAAAAAACTACGAGTTGCCTGAAATCTCACCACACACTTTTGCACCCAATCTTGATGAAACTTTCAGGTAATGATCAGTACACCAATCCCACTTGGCTCGCCAAATTTCGTTCTTCTAGGTTAAACCCTTCGTTTGCAGTAACCGGTTTCATTTTGAGGTTTCAATCTGTTTTCTCCTATAGGGATACATGTATTTGGAACTCTAAATCAAACACGGTTTGTGCTAGCTCTTTGAAACTTGACACAATAAAGCAGTTTCAAGTTCTATCTCTATGGTTTGTTTGCTGTTGATGTAGCCCTAAGCAGCGACTGGCGAGAATCACTTTAATGGAAAGGGCCTGCCAAGCTTCCAAAAAACTACGAGTTGCCTGAAATCTCACCACACACTTTTTCACCCAATCTTGATGAAACTTTCAGGTAATGATCAGTACACCAATCCCACTTGGCTCGCCAAATTTCGTTCTTCAAGGTTAAACCGTTCGTTTGCAGTAACCGGTTTCATTTTGAGATTTCACTCTGTTTTCTCCTATAGGGAGACATGTATTTGGAACTCTAAATCAAACACGGTTTGTGCTAGCTCTTTGAAACTTGACACAATAAAGCAGTTTCAAGTTCTATCTCTATGGTTTGTTTGCTGTTGATGTAGCCCTAAGCAGAGACTGGCGAGAATCACTTTCATGGAAAGGGCCTGCCAAGCTACCAAAAAAACTACGAGTTGCCTGAAATCTCAGCAAACACTTTTTCACCCAATCTTGATGAAACTTTCAGGTAATGATCAGTACAACAATCCCACTTGGCTCGCTAAATTTCGTTCTTCTAGGTTAAACCCTTCGTTTGCAGTAACCGGTTTCATTTTGAGGTTTCACTCTGTTTTCTCCTATAGGGATACCTGTATTTGGAACTCTTAATCAAACACGGTTTGTGCTAGCTCTTTAAAACTTGACACAATAAAGCAGTTTCAAGTTCTATCTTTATGGTTTGTTTGCTGTTGATGTAGCCCTAAGCAGCGACTGGCGAGAATCACTTTCATGGAAAGGGCCTGCCAAGCTTCCAAAAACTACGAGTTGCCTGAAATCTCAGCACACACTTTTTCACCCAATCTTGATGAAACTTTCAGGTAATGATCAGTTCACCAATCCCACTTGTCTCGCCAAATTACGTTCTTCTAGGTTAAACCGTTCGTTGGCAGTAACCGGTTTCATTTTGAGGTTTCACTCTGTTTTCTCCTATAGGGATACATGTATTTGGAACTCTAAATCAAACACGGTTTGTGCTAGCTCTTTGAAACTTGACACAATAAAGCAGTTTCAAGTTCTATCTCTATGGTTTGTTTGCTGTTGATGTAGCCCTAAGCAGAGACTGGCGAGAATCACTTTCATGGAAAGGGCCTGCCAAGCTTCCAAAAAACTACGAGTTGCCTGAAATCTCAGCACACACTTTTTCACCCAATCTTGATGAAACTTTCAGGTAATGATCAGTACACCAGTCCCACTTGGCTCGCCAAATTTCGTTCTTCTAGGTTAAACCGTTCGTTGGCAGTAACCGGTTTCATTTTGAGATTTCACTCTGTTTTCTCCTATAGGGATACATGTATTTGGAACTCTAAAATCAAACACGGTTTGTGCTAGCTCTTTGAAACTTGACACAATAAAGCAGTTTCAAGTTCTATCATTATGGTTTGTTTGCTGTTGATGTAGCCCTAAGCAGAGACTGGCGAGAATCACTTTCATGGAAAGGGCCTGCCAAGCTTCCAAAAAACTACGAGTTGCCTGAAATCTCACCACACACTTTTTCACCCAATCTTGATGAAACTTTCAGGTAATGATCAGTACACCAATCCCACTTGGCTCGCCAAATTTCGTTCTTCAAGGTTAAACCGTTCGTTTGCAGTAACCGGTTTCATTTTGAGATTTCACTCTGTTTTCTCCTATAGGGAGACATGTATTTGGAACTCTAAATCAAACACGGTTTGTGCTAGCTCTTTGAAACTTGACACAATAAAGCAGTTTCAAGTTCTATCTCTATGGTTTGTTTGCTGTTGATGTAGCCCTAAGCAGAGACTGGCGAGAATCACTTTCATGGAAAGGGCCTGCCAAGCTACCAAAAAAACTACGAGTTGCCTGAAATCTCAGCAAACACTTTTTCACCCAATCTTGATGAAACTTTCAGGTAATGATCAGTACAACAATCCCACTTGGCTCGCCAAATTTCGTTCTTCTAGGTTAAACCCTTCGTTTGCAGTAACCGGTTTCATTTTGAGGTTTCACTCTGTTTTCTCCTATAGGGATACCTGTATTTGGAACTCTAAATCAAACACGGTTTGTGCTAGCTCTTTGAAACTTGACACAATAAAGCAGTTTCAAGTTCTATCTCTATGGTTTGTTTGCTGTTGATGTAGCCCTAAGCAGAGACTGGCGAGAATCACTTTCATGGAAAGGGCCTGCCAAGCTTCCAAAAACTACGAGTTGCCTGAAATCTCAGCACACACTTTTTCACCCAATCTTGATGAAACTTTCAGGTAATGATCAGTACACCACTCCCACTTGGCTCGCCAAATTTCGTTCTTCTAGGTTAAACCGTTCGTTGGCAGTAACCCGTTTCATTTTGAGATTTCACTCTGTTTTCTCCTATAGGGATACATGTATTTGGAACTCTAAATCAAACACGGTTTGTGCTAGCTCTTTGAAACTTGACACAATAAAGCAGTTTCAAGTTCTATCTCTATGGTTTGTTTGCTGTTGATGTAGCCCTAAGCAGAGACTGGCGAGAATCACTTTCATGGAAAGGGCCTGCCAAGCTTCCAAAAAACTATGAGTTGCCTGAAATCTCAGCACACACTTTTTCACCCAATCTTGATGAAACTTTCAGTTAATGATCAGTACACCAATCCCACTTGGCTCGCCAAATTTCGTTCTTCTGGGTTAAACCGTTCGTTGGCAGTAACCGGTTTCATTTTGAGGTTTCACTCTGTTTTCTCCTATAGGGATACATGTATTTGGAACTCTAAATCAAACACGGTTTGTGCTAGCTCTTTGAAACTTGACACAATAAAGCAGTTTCAAGTTCTATCTCTATGGTTTGTTTGCTGTTGATGTAGCCCTAAGCAGAGACTGGCGAGAATCACTTTCATGGAAAGGGCCTGCCAAGCTTCCAAAAAGCTATGAGTTGCCTGAAATCTCAGCACACACTTTTTCCCC
>NW_027524339.1:0-33191 GCF_052094955.1 Ictidomys tridecemlineatus
TCTCTATGGTTTGTTTGCTGTTGATGTAGCACTAAGCAGAGACTGGCGAGAATCACTTTCATGGAAAGGGCCTGCCAAGCTTCCAAAAAACTACGAGTTGCCTGAAATCTCAGCACACACTTTTTCACCCAATCTTGATGAAACTTTCAGGTAATGATCAGTACACCAATCCCACTTGGCTCGCCAAATTTCGTTCTTCTAGGTGAAACCGTTCGCTGGCAGTAACCGGTTTCATTTTGAGGTTTCACTCTGTTTTCTCCTATAGGGATACATGTATTTGGAACTCTAAATCAAACACGGTTTGTGCTAGCTCTTTGAAACTTGACACCATAAAGCAGTTTCAAGTTCTGTCTCTATGGTTTGTTTGCTGTTGATGTAGCCCTAAGCAGAGACTGGCGAGAATCACTTTCATGGAAAGGGCCTGCCAAGCTTCCAAAAACTACGAGTTGCCTGAAATCTCAGCACACACTTTTTCACCCAATCTTGATGAAACTTTCAGGTAATGATCAGTCCACCAATCCCACTTGGCTCGCCAAATTTCGTTCTTCTTGGTGAAACCGTTCGTTGGCAGTAACCAGTTTCATTTTGAGGTTTCACTCTGTTTTCTCCTATAGGGATACATGTATTTGGAACTCTAAATCAAACACGGTTTGTGCTAGCTCTTTGAAACTTGACATCATAAAGCAGTTTCAAGTTCTATCTCTATGGTTTGTTTGCTGTTGATGTAGCCCTAAGCAGAGACTGGCGAGAATCACTTTCATGGAAAGGCCTGCCAAGCTTACAAAAAACTACGAGTTGCCTGAAATCTCAGCACACACTTTTTCACCCAATCTTGATGAAACTTTCAGGTAATGATCAGTACACCAATCCCACTTGGCTCGCCAAATTTCGTTCTTCTAGGTGAAACCGTTCGCTGGCAGTAACCGGTTTCATTTTGAGGTTTTCACTCTGTTTTCTCCTATAGGGATACATGTATTTGGAACTCTAAATCAAACACGGTTTGTGCTAGCTCTTTGAAACTTGACACCATAAAGCAGTTTTCAAGTTCTGTCTCTATGGTTTGTTTGCTGTTGATGTAGCCCTAAGCAGAGTCTGGCGAGAATCACTTTCATGGAAAGGGCCTGCCAAGCTTCCAAAAAACTACGATTTGCCTGAAATCTCAGCACACACTTTTTCACCCAATCTTGATGAAACTTTCAGGTAATGATCAGTACACCAATCCCACTTGGCTCGCCAAATTTCGTTCTTCTAGGTGAAACCATTCGTTGGCAGTAACCGGTTTCATTTTGAGGTTTCACTCTGTTTTCTCCTATAGGGATACATGTATTTGGAACTCTAAATCAAACACGGTTTGTGCTAGCTCTTTGAAACTTGACACCATAAAGCAGTTTCAAGTTCTATCTCTATGGTTTGTTCGCTGTTGATGTAGCCCTAAGCAGAGACTGGCGAAAATCACTTTCATGGAAAGGGCCTGCCAAGCTTCCAAAAAACTACGAGTTGCCTGAAATCTCAGCACACACTTTTCACCCAATCTTGATGAAACTTTCAGGTAATGATCAGTACACCAGTCCACTTGGCTCGCCAAATTTCGTTCTTCTAGGTGAAACCGTTCGTTGGCAGTAACCGGTTTCATTTTGAGGTTTCACTCTGTTTTCTCCTATAGGGATACATGTACTTTGAACTCTAAATCAAACAAGGGTTTGTGCTAGCTCTTTGAAACTTGACACCATTAAAGCAGTTTCAAGTTCTATCTCTATGGTTTGTTTGCTGTTGATGTAGCCCTAAGCAGAGACTGGCGAAAATCACTTTCATGGAAAGGGCCTGCCAAGCTTCCAAAAAACTACGAGTTGCCTGAAATCTCAGCACACACTTTTTCACCCAACCTTGATGAAACTTTCAGGTAATGATCAGTACACCAATCCTACTTGGCTCGCCAAATTTCGTTCTTCTAGGTGAAACCGTTCGTTTGGCAGTAACCGGTTTCATTTTGAGGTTTCACTCTGTTTTCTCCTATAGGGATACATGTATTTGGAACTCTAAATCAAACACGGTTTGTGCTAGCTCTTTGAAACTTGACACCATAAAGCAGTTTCAAGTTCTATCTCTATGGTTTGTTTGCTGTTGATGTAGCCCTAAGCAGAGACTGGCGAGAATCACTTTCATGGAAAGGGCCTGCCAAGCTTCCAAAAAACTACGAGTTACCTGAAATCTCAGCACACACTTTTTCACCCAATCTTGATGAAACTTTCAGGTAATGATCAGTACACCAATCTCACTTGGCTCGCCAAATTTCGTTCTTCTAGGTGAAACCGTTCGTTGGCAGTAACTCGGTTTCATTTGAGGTTTCACTCTGTTTTCTCCTATAGGGATACATGTATTTGGAACTCTAAATCAAACACGGTTTGTGCTAGCTCTTTGAAACTTGACACCATAAAGCAGTTTCAAGTTCTCTCTCTATGGTTTGTTTGCTGTTGATGTAGCCCTAAGCAGAGACTGGCGAGAATCACTTTCATGGAAAGGGCCTGCAAGCTTCCAAAAAACTACGAGTTGCCTGAAATCTCAGCACACACTTTTTCACCCAATCTTGAAGAATCTTTCAGGTAATGATCAGTAAACCAATCCCACTTGGCTCGCCAAATTTCGTTCTTCTAGGTGAAACCGTTCGTTGGCAGTAACTGGTTTCATTTTGAGGTTTCACTCTGTTTTCTCCTATAGGGATACATGTATTTGGAACTCTAAATCAAACACGGTTTGTGCTAGCTCTTTGAAACTTGACACCATAAAGCAGTTTCAAGTTCTATCTCTATGGTTTGTTTGCTGTTGATGTAGCACTAAGCAGAGACTGGCGAGAATCACTTTCATGGAAAGGGCCTGCCAAGCTTCCAAAAAACTACGAGTTGCCTGAAATCTCAGCACACACTTTTTCACCCAATCTTGATGAAACTTTCAGGTAATGATCAGTACACCAATCCCACTTGGCTCGCCAAATTTCGTTCTTCCAGGTGAAACCGTTCGTTGGCAGTAACCGGTTTCATTTTGAGGTTTCACTCTGTTTTCTCCTATAGGGATACATGTATTTGGAACTCTAAATCAAACACGGTTTGTGCTAGCTCTTTGAAACTTGACACCATAAAGCAGTTTCAAGTTCTGTCTCTATGGTTTGTTTGCTGTTGATGTAGCCCTAAGCAGAGACTGGCGAGAATCACTTTCATGGAAAGGGCCTGCCAAGCTTCCAAAAAACTACGAGTTGCCTGAAATCTCAGCACACACTTTTTCACCCAATCTTGATGAAACTTTCAGGTAATGATCAGTCCACCAATCCCACTTGGCTCGCCAAATTTCGTTCTTCTAGGTGAAACCGTTCGTTGGCAGTAACCAGTTTCATTTTGAGGTTTCACTCTGTTTCTCCTATAGGGATACATGTATTTGGAACTCTAAATCAAACACGGTTTGTGCTAGCTCTTTGAAACTTGACATCATAAAGCAGTTTCAAGTTCTATCTCTATGGTTTGTTTGCTGTTGATGTAGCCCTAAGCAGAGACTGGCGAGAATCACTTTCATGGAAAGGGCCTGCCAAGCTTACAAAAAACTACGAGTTGCCTGAAATCTCAGCACACACTTTTTCACCCAATCTTGATGAAACTTTCAGGTAATGATCAGTACACCAATCCCACTTGGCTCGCCAAATTTCGTTCTTCTAGGTGAAACCGTTCGCTGGCAGTAACTGGTTTCATTTTGAGGTTTCACTCTGTTTTCTCCTATAGGGATACAGGTATTTGGAACTCTAAATCAAACACGGTTTGTGCTAGCTCTTTGAAACTTGACACCATAAAGCAGTTTCAAGTTCTGTCTCTATGGTTTGTTTGCTGTTGATGTAGCCCTAAGCAGAGTCTGGCGAGAATCACTTTCATGGAAAGGGCCTGCCAAGCTTCCAAAAAACTACGAGTTGCCTGAAATCTCAGCACACACTTTTTCACCCAATCTTGATGAAACTTTCAGGTAATGATCAGTACACCAATCCCACTTGGCTCGCCAAATTTCGTTCTTCTAGGTGAAACCATTCGTTGGCAGTAACCGGTTTCATTTTGAGGTTTCACTCTGTTTTCTCCTATAGGGATACATGTATTTGGAACTCTAAATCAAACACGGTTTGTGCTAGCTCTTTGAAACTTGACACCATAAAGCAGTTTCAAGTTCTATCTCTATGGTTTGTTTGCTGTTGATGTAGCCCTAAGCAGAGACTGGCGAAAATCACTTTCATGGAAAGGGCCTGCCAAGCTTCCAAAAAACTACGAGTTGCCTGAAATCTCAGCACACACTTTTTCACCCAATCTTGATGAAACTTTCAGGTAATGATCAGTACACCAGTCCCACTTGGCTCGCCAAATTTTCTTCTCTAGGTGAAACCGTTCGTTGGCAGTAACCGGTTTCATTTTGAGGTTTCATTCTGTTTTCTCCTATAGGGATACATGTACTTTGAACTCTAAATCAAACACGGTTTGTGCTAGCTCTTTGAAACTTGACACCATAAAGCAGTTTCAAGTTCTATCTCTATGGTTTGTTTGCTGTTGATGTAGCCCTAAGCAGAGACTGGCGAAAATCACTTTCATGGAAAGGGCCTGCCAAGCTTCCAAAAAACTACGAGTTGCCTGAAATCTCAGCACACACTTTTTCACCCAACCTTGATGAAACTTTCAGGTAATGATCAGTACACCAATCCTACTTGGCTCGCCAAATTTCGTTCTTCTAGGTGAAACCGTTCGTTGGCAGTAACCGGTTTCATTTTGAGGTTTCACTCTGTTTTCTCCTATAGGATACATGTATTTGGAACTCTAAATCAAACACGGTTTGTGCTAGCTCTTTGAAACTTGACACCATAAAGCAGTTTCAAGTTCTATCTCTATGGTTTGTTTGCTGTTGATGTAGCCCTAAGCAGAGACTGGCGAGAATCACTTTCATGGAAAGGGCCTGCCAAGCTTCCAAAAAACTACGAGTTACCTGAAAATCTCAGCACACACTTTTTCACCCAATCTTGATGAAACTTTCAGGTAATGATCAGTACACCAATCTCACTTGGCTCGCCAAATTTCGTTCTTCTAGGTGAAACCGTTCGTTGGCAGTAACCGGTTTCATTTTGAGGTTTCACTCTGTTTTCTCCTATAGGGATACATGTATTTGGAACTCTAAATCAAACACGGTTTGTGCTAGCTCTTTGAAACTTGACACCATAAAGCAGTTTCAAGTTCTATCTTCTATGGTTTGTTTGCTGTTGATGTAGCCCTAAGCAGAGACTGGCGAGAATCACTTTCATGGAAAGGCCTGCCAAGCTTCCAAAAAACTACGAGTTGCCTGAAATCTCAGCACACACTTTTTCACCCAATCTTGATGAAACTTTCAGGTAATGATCAGTACACCAATCCCACTTGGCTCGCCAAATTTCGTTCTTCTAGGTGAAACCGTTCGTTGGCAGTAACCGGTTTCATTTTGAGGTTTCACTCTGTTTTCTCCTATAGGGATACATGTATTTGGAACTCTAAATCAAACACGTTTTTGCTAGCTCTTTGAAACTTGACACCATAAAGCAGTTTCAAGTTCTCTCTCTTATGGTTTGTTGCTGTTGATGTAGCCCTAAGCAGAGACTGGCGAGAATCACTTTCATGGAAAGGGCCTGCTAAGCTTCCAAAAAACTACGAGTTGCCTGAAATCTCAGCACACACTTTTTCACCCAATCTTGAAGAATCTTTCAGGTAATGATCAGTACACCAATCCCACTTGGCTCGCCAAATTTCGTTCTTCTAGGTGAAACCGTTCGTTGGCAGTAACTGGTTTCATTTTGAGGTTTCACTCTGTTTTCTCCTATAGGGATACATGTATTTGGAACTCTAAATCAAACACGGTTTGTGCTAGCTCTTTGAAACTTGACACCATAAAGCAGTTTCAAGTTCTATCTCTATGGTTTGTTTGCTGTTGATGTAGCCCTAAGCAGAGACTTGGCGAGAATCACTTTCATGGAAAGGGCCTGCCAAGCTTCCAAAAAACTACGAGTTGCCTGAAATCTCAGCACACACTTTTTCACCCAATCTTGATGAAACTTTCAGGTAATGATCAGTACACCAATCCCACTTGGCTCGCCAAATTTCGTTCTTCTAGGTGAAACCGTTCGTTGGCAGTAACCGGTTTCATTTTGAGGTTTCACTCTGTTTTCTTTTATAGGGATACATGTATTTGGAACTCTAAATCAAACACGGTTTGTGCTAGCTCTTTGAAACTTGACACCATAAAGCAGTTTCAAGTTCTATCTTTATGGTTTGTTTGTTGTTGATGTAGCCCTAAGCAGAGACTGGCGAGAATCACTTTCATGGAAAGGGCCTGCCAAGATTCCAAAAAACTACGAGTTGCCTGAAATCTCAGCACACACTTTTTCACCCAACCTTGATGAAACTTTCAGGTAATGATCAGTACACCAATCCCACTTGGCTCGCCAAATTTCGTTCTTCTAGGTGAAACCGTTCGTTGGCAGTAACCGGTTCATTTTGAGGTTTCACTCTGTTTTTCTCCTATAGGGATACATGTATTTGGAACTCTAAATCAAACACGGTTTGTGCTAGCTCTTTGAAACTTGACACCATAAAGCAGTTTCAAGTTCTATCTCTATGGTTTGTTTGCTGTTGATGTAGCCCTAAGCAGAGACTGGCGAGAATCACTTTCATGGAAAGGGCCTGCCAAGCTTCCAAAAAACTACGAGTTGCCTGAAATCTCAGCACACACTTTTTCACACAATCTTGATGAAACTTTCAGGTAATGATCAGTACACCAGTCCCACTTGGCTCGCCAAATTTCGTTCTTCTAGGTGAAACCGTTCTTTGGCAGTAACCGGTTTCATTTTGAGGTTTCACTCTGTTTTCTTTTATAGGGATACATGTATTTGGAACTCTAAATCAAACACGGTTTGTGCTAGCTCTCTGAAACTTGACACCATAAAGCAGTTTCAAGTTCTATCTCTATGGTTTGTTTGCTGTTGATGTAGCCCTAAGCAGAGACTGGCGAGAATCACTTTCATGAAAAGGGCCTGCCAAGCTTCCAAAAAACTACGAGTTTCCTGAAATCTCAGCACACACTTTTTCACCCAATCTTGAAGAATCTTTCAGGTAATGATCAGTACACCAATCCCACTTGGCTCGCCAAATTTCGTTCTTCTAGGTGAAACCGTTCGTTGGCAGTAACTGGTTTCATTTTGAGGTTTCACTCTGTTTTCTCCTATAGGGATACATGTATTTGGAACTCTAAATCAAACACGGTTTGTGCTAGCTCTTTGAAACTTGACAACATAAAGCAGTTTCAAGTTCTATCTCTATGGTTTGTTTGCTGTTGATGTAGCCCTAAGCAGAGACTGGCGAGAATCACTTTCATGAAAAGGGCCTGCCAAGTTTCCAAAAAACTAAGTTGCCTGAAATCTCAGCACACACTTTTTCACCCAATCTTGAAGAATCTTTCAGGTAATGATCAGTACACCAATCCCACTTGGCTCGCCAAATTTCGTTCTTCTAGGTTAAACCGTTCGTTGGCAGTAACCGGTTTCATTTTGAGGTTTCACTCTGTTTTCTCCTATAGGGATACATATATTTGGAACTCTAAATCAAACACGGTTTGTGCTAGCTCTTTGAAACTTGACACCATAAAGCAGTTTCAAGTTCTATCTCTATGGTTTGTTTGCTGTTGATGTAGCTCTAAGCAGAGACTGGCTAAAATCACTTTCATGGAAAGGGCCTGCCAAGCTTCCAAAAAACTACGAGTTGCCTGAAATCTCAGCACACACTTTTTCACCCAATCTTGATGAAACTTTCAGGTAATGATCAGTACACCAATCCCACTTGGCTCGCCAAATTTCGTTCTTCTAGGTGAAACCGTTCGTTGGCAGTAACCGGTTTCATTTTGAGGTTTCACTCTGTTTTCTCCTATAGGGATACATGTATTTGGAACTCTAAATCAAACACGGTTTGTGCTAGCTCTTTGAAACTTGACACCATAAAGCAGTTTCAAGTTCTATCTCTATGGTTTGTTTGCTGTTGATGTAGCCCTAAGCAGAGACTGGCGAGAATCACTTTCATGGAAAGGGCCTGCCAAGCTTCCAAAAAACTACGAGTTGCCTGAAATCTCAGCACACACTTTTTCACCCAATCTTGATGAAACTTTCAGGTAATGATCAGTACACCAATCCCACTTGGCTCGCCAAATTTCGTTCTTCTAGGTGAAACCGTTCGTTGGCAGTAACCGGTTTCATTTTGAGGTTTCACTCTGTTTTCTTCTATAGGGATACATGTATTTGGAACTCTAAATCAAACACGGTTTGTGCTAGCTCTTTGAAACTTGACACCATAAAGCAGTTTCAAGTTCTGTCTCTATGGTTTGTTTGCTGTTGATGTAGCCCTAAGCTGAGACTGGCGAGAATCACTTTCATGGAAAGGGCCTGCCAAGCTTCCAAAAAACTACGAGTTGCCTGAAATCTCAGCACACACTTTTTCACACAATCTTGATGAAACTTTCAGGTAATGATCAGAACACCAATCCCACTGGCTGGCCAAATTTCGTTCTTCTAGGTGAAACCGTTCGTTGGCAGTAACCGGTTTCATTTTGAGGTTTCACTCTGTTTTCTCCTATAGGGATACATGTATTTGGAACTCTAAATCAAACACGGTTTGTGCTAGCTCTTTGAAACTTGACATGATAAAGCAGTTTCAAGTTCTATCTCTATGGTTTGTTTGCTGTTGATGTAGCCCTAAGCAGAGACTGGCGAGAATCACTTTCATGGAAAGGGCCTGCCAAGCTTCCAAAAAACTACGAGTTGCCTGAAATCTCAGCACACACTGTTTCACCCAATCTTGATGAAACTTTCAGGTAATGATCAGTACACCAATCCCACTTGGCTCGCCAAATTTCGTTCTTCTAGGTGAAACCGTTCGTTGGCAGTAACCGGTTTCATTTTGAGGTTTCACTCTGTTTTCTTCATTAGGGATACATGTATTTGGAACTCTAAATCAAACACGGTTTGTGCTAGCTCTTTGAAACTTGACACCATAAAGCAGTTTCAAGTTCTATCTCTATGGTTTGTTTGCTGTTGATGTAGCTCTAAGCAGAGACTGGCGAAAATCACTTTCATGGAAAGGGCCTGCCAAGCTTCCAAAAAACTACGAGTTTCCTGAAATCTCAGCAGACACTTTTTCACCCAATCTTGATGAAACTTTCAGGTAATGATCAGTACACCAATCCCACTTGGCTCGCCAAATTTCGTTCTTCTAGGTGAAACCGTTCGTTGGCAGTAACTGGTTTCATTTTGTTGTTTCACTCTGTTTTCTCCTATAGGGATACTTGTATTTGGAACTCTAAATCAAACACGGTTTGTGCTAGCTCTTTGAAACTTGACACCATAAAGCAGTTTCAAGTTCTGTCTCTATGGTTTGTTTGCTGTTGATGTAGCCCTAAGCAGAGACTGGCGAGAATCACTTTCATGGAAAGGGCCTGCCAAGCTTCCAAAAAACTACGAGTTGCCTGAAATCTCAGCACACACTTTTTCACCCAATCTTGATGAAACTTTCAGGTAATGATCAGTACACCAATCCCACTTGGCTCGCCTAATTTCGTTCTTCTAGGTGAAACCGTTCGTTGGCAGTAACCGGTTTCATTTTGAGGTTTCACTCTGTTTTCTCCTATAGGGATACATGTATTTGGAACTCTAAATCAAACACGGTTTGTGCTAGCTCTTTGAAACTTGACACCATAAAGCAGTTTCACGTTCTGTCTCTATGGTTTGTTTGCTGTTGATGTAGCCCTAAGCAGAGACTGGCGAGAATCACTTTCATGGAAAGGGCCTGCCAAGCTTCCAAAAAACTACGAGTTGCCTGAAATCTCAGCACACACTTTTTCACCCAATCTTGATGAAACTTTCAGGTAATCATCAGTACACCAATCCCACTTAGCTCGCCAAATTTCGTTCTTCTAGGTGAAACCGTTCGTTGGCAGTAACTGGTTTCATTTTGAGGTTTCACTCTGTTTTCTCCTATAGGGATACATGTATTTGGAACTCTAAATCAAACACGGTTTGTGCTAGCTCTTTGAAACTTGACACCATAAAGCAGTTTCAAGTTCTATCTCTATGGTTTGTTTGCTGTTGATGTAGCTCTAAGCAGAGACTGGCTAAAATCACTTTCATGGAAAGGGCCTGCCAAGCTTCCAAAAAACTACGAGTTGCCTGAAATCTCAGCACACACTTTTTCACCCAATCTTGATGAAACTTTCAGGTAATGATCAGTACACCAATCCCACTTGGCTCGCCAAATTTCGTTCTTCTAGGTGAAACCGTTCGTTGGCAGTAACCGGTTTCATTTTGAGGTTTCACTCTGTTTTCTTTTATAGGGATACATGTATTTGGAACTCTAAATCAAACACGGTTTGTGCTAGCTCTTTGAAACTTGACACCATAAAGCAGTTTCAAGTTCTATCTCTATGGTTTGTTTGCTGTTGATGTAGCACTAAGCAGAGACTGGCGAGAATCACTTTCATGGAAAGGGCCTGCCAAGCTTCCAAAAAACTACGAGTTGCCTGAAATCTCAGCACACACTTTTTCACCCAATCTTGATGAAACTTTCAGGTAATGATCAGTACACCAATCCCACTTGGCTCGCCAAATTTCGTTCTTCTAGGTGAAACCGTTCGTTGGCAGTAACCGGTTTCATTTTGAGGTTTCACTCTGTTTTCTCCTATAGGGATACATGTATTTGGAACTCTAAATCAAACACGGTTTGTGCTAGCTCTTTGAAACTTGACACCATAAAGCAGTTTCAAGTTCTGTCTCTATGGTTTGTTTGCTGTTGATGTAGCCCTAAGCAGAGACTGGCGAGAATCACTTTCATGGAAAGGGCCTGCCAAGCTTCCAAAAAACTACGAGTTGCCTGAAATCTCAGCACACACTTTTTCACCCAATCTTGATGAAACTTTCAGGTAATGATCAGTCCACCAATCCCACTTGCTCGCCAAATTTCGTTCTTCTTGGTGAAACCGTTCGTTGGCAGTAACCAGTTTCATTTTGAGGTTTCACTCTGTTTTCTCTATAGGGATACATGTATTTGGAACTCTAAATCAAACACGGTTTGTGCTAGCTCTTTGAAACTTGACATCATAAAGCAGTTTCAAGTTCTATCTCTATGGTTTGTTTGCTGTTGATGTAGCCCTAAGCAGAGACTGGCGAGAATCACTTTCATGGAAAGGGCCTGCCAAGCTTACAAAAAACTACGAGTTGCCTGAAATCTCAGCACACACTTTTTCACCCAATCTGATGAAACTTTCAGGTAATGATCAGTACACCAATCCCACTTGGCTCGCCAAATTTCGTTCTTCTAGGTGAAACCGTTCGCTGGCAGTAACCGGTTTCATTTTGAGGTTTCACTCTGTTTTCTCCTATAGGGATACATGTATTGGAACTCTAAATCAAACACGGTTTGTGCTAGCTCTTTGAAACTTGACACCATAAAGCAGTTTCAAGTTCTGTCTCTATGGTTTGTTTGCTGTTGATGTAGCCCTAAGCAGAGTCTGGCGAGAATCACTTTCATGGAAAGGGCCTGCCAAGCTTCCAAAAACTACGATTTGCCTGAAATCTCAGCACACACTTTTCACCCAATCTTGATGAAACTTTCAGGTAATGATCAGTACACCAATCCCACTTGGCTCGCCAAATTTCGTTCTTCTAGGTGAAACCATTCGTTGGCAGTAACCGGTTTCATTTTGAGGTTTCACTCTGTTTTCTCCTATAGGGATACATGTATTTGGAACTCTAAATCAAACACGGTTTGTGCTAGCTCTTTGAAACTTGACACCATAAAGCAGTTTCAAGTTCTATCTCTATGGTTTGTTCGCTGTTGATGTAGCCCTAAGCAGAGACTGGCGAAAATCACTTTCATGGAAAGGGCCTGCCAAGCTTCCAAAAAACTACGAGTTGCCTGAAATCTCAGCACACACTTTTTCACCCAATCTTGATGAAACTTTCAGGTAATGATCAGTACACCAGTCCCACTTGGCTCGCCAAATTTCGTTCTTCTAGGTGAAACCGTTCGTTGGCAGTAACCGGTTTCATTTTGAAGGTTTCACTCTGTTTTCTCCTATAGGGATACATGTACTTTGAACTCTAAATCAAACACGGTTTGTGCTAGCTCTTTGAAACTTGACACCATAAAGCAGTTTCAAGTTCTATCTCTATGGTTTGTTTGCTGTTGATGTAGCCCTAAGCAGAGACTGGCGAAAATCACTTTCATGGAAAGGGCCTGCCAAGCTTCCAAAAAACTACGAGTTGCCTGAAATCTCAGCACACCTTTTTCACCCAACCTTGATGAAACTTTCAGGTAATGATCAGTACACCAATCCTACTTGGCTCGCCAAATTTCGTTCTTCTAGGTGAAACCGTTCGTTGGCAGTAACCGGTTTCATTTTGAGGTTTCACTCTGTTTTCTCCTATAGGGATACATGTATTTGGAACTCTAAATCAAACACGGTTTGTGCTAGCTCTTTGAAACTTGACACCATAAAGCAGTTTCAAGTTCTATCTCTATGGTTTGTTTGCTGTTGATGTAGCCCTAAGCAGAGACTGGCGAGAATCACTTTCATGGAAAGGGCCTGCCAAGCTTCCAAAAAACTACGAGTTACCTGAAATCTCAGCACACACTTTTTCACCCAATCTTGATGAAACTTTCAGGTAATGATCAGTACACCAATCTCACTTGGCTCGCCAAATTTCGTTCTTCTAGGTGAAACCGTTCGTTGGCAGTAACCGGTTTCATTTTGAGGTTTCACTCTGTTTTCTCCTATAGGGATACATGTATTTGGAACTCTAAATCAACACGGTTTGTGCTAGCTCTTTGAAACTTGACACCATAAAGCAGTTTCAAGTTCTCTCTCTATGGTTTGTTTGCTGTTGATGTAGCCCTAAGCAGAGACTGGCGAGAATCACTTTCATGGAAAGGGCCTGCCAAGCTTCCCAAAAAACTACGAGTTGCCTGAAATCTCAGCACACACTTTTTTCACCCAATCTTGAAGAATCTTTCAGGTAATGATCAGTAAACCAATCCCACTTGGCTCGCCAAATTTCGTTCTTCTAGGTGAAACCGTTCGTTGGCAGTAACTGGTTTCATTTTGAGGTTTCACTCTGTTTTCTCCTATAGGGATACATGTATTTGGAACTCTAAATCAAACACGGTTTGTGCTAGCTCTTTGAAACTTGACACCATAAAGCAGTTTCAAGTTCTATCTCTATGGTTTGTTTGCTGTTGATGTAGCACTAAGCAGAGACTGGCGAGAATCACTTTCATGGAAAGGGCCTGCCAAGCTTCCAAAAAACTACGAGTTGCCTGAAATCTCAGCACACACTTTTTCACCCAATCTTGATGAAACTTTCAGGTAATGATCAGTACACCAATCCCACTTGGCTCGCCAAATTTCGTTCTTCCAGGTGAAACCGTTCGTTGGCAGTAACCGGTTTCATTTTGAGGTTTCACTCTGTTTTCTCCTATAGGGATACATGTATTTGGAACTCTAAATCAAACACGGTTTGTGCTAGCTCTTTGAAACTTGACACCATAAAGCAGTTTCAAGTTCTGTCTCTATGGTTTGTTTGCTGTTGATGTAGCCCTAAGCAGAGACTGGCGAGAATCACTTTCATGGAAAGGGCCTGCCAAGCTTCCAAAAACTACGAGTTGCCTGAAATCTCAGCACACACTTTTTCACCCAATCTTGATGAACTTTCAGGTAATGATCAGTCCACCAATCCACTTGGCTCGCCAAATTTCGTTCTTCTAGGTGAAACCGTTCGTTGGCAGTAACCATGTTTCATTTTTTGAGGTTTCACTCTGTTTTCTCCTATAGGGATACATGTATTTGGAACTCTAAATCAAACACGGTTTGTGCTAGCTCTTTGAAACTTGACATCATAAAGCAGTTTCAAGTTCTATCTCTATGGTTTGTTTGCTGTTGATGTAGCCCTAAGCAGAGACTGGCGAGAATCACTTTCATGGAAAGGGCCTGCCAAGCTTACAAAAAACTACGAGTTGCCTGAAATCTCAGCACACACTTTTTCACCCAATCTTGATGAAACTTTCAGGTAATGATCAGTACACCAATCCCACTTGGCTCGCCAAATTTCGTTCTTCTAGGTGAAACCGTTCGCTGGCAGTAACTGGTTTCATTTTGAGGTTTCACTCTGTTTTCTCCTATAGGGATACAGGTATTTGGAACTCTAAATCAAACACGGTTTGTGCTAGCTCTTTGAAACTTGACACCATAAAGCAGTTTCAAGTTCTGTCTCTATGGTTTGTTTGCTGTTGATGTAGCCCTAAGCAGAGTCTGGCGAGAATCACTTTCATGGAAAGGGCCTGCCAAGCTTCCAAAAAACTACGAGTTGCCTGAAATCTCAGCACACACTTTTTCACCCAATCTTGATGAAACTTTCAGGTAATGATCAGTACACCAATCCCACTTGGCTCGCCAAATTTCGTTCTTCTAGGTGAAACCATTCGTTGGCAGTAACCGGTTTCATTTTGAGGTTTCACTCTGTTTTCTCCTATAGGGATACATGTATTTGGAACTCTAAATCAAACACGGTTTGTGCTAGCTCTTTGAAACTTGACACCATAAAGCAGTTTCAAGTTCTATCTCTATGGTTTGTTTGCTGTTGATGTAGCCCTAAGCAGAGACTGGCGAAAATCACTTTCATGGAAAGGGCCTGCCAAGCTTCCAAAAAACTACGAGTTGCCTGAAATCTCAGCACACACTTTTTCACCCAATCTTGATGAAACTTTCAGGTAATGATCAGTACACCAGTCCCACTTGGCTCGCCAAATTTCGTTCTTCTAGGTGAAACCGTTCGTTGGCAGTAACCGGTTTCATTTTGAGGTTTCACTCTGTTTTCTCCTATAGGGATACATGTACTTTGAACTCTAAATCAAACACGGTTTGTGCTAGCTCTTTGAAACTTGACACCATAAAGCAGTTTCAAGTTCTATATCTATGGTTTGTTTGCTGTTGATGTAGCCCTAAGCAGAGACTGGCGAAAATCACTTTCATGGAAAGGGCCTGCCAAGCTTCCAAAAAACTACGAGTTGCCTGAAATCTCAGCACACACTTTTTCACCCAACCTTGATGAAACTTTCAGGTAATGATCAGTACACCAATCCTACTTGGCTCGCCAAATTTCGTTCTTCTAGGTGAAACCGTTCGTTGGCAGTAACCGGTTTCATTTTGAGGTTTCACTCTGTTTTCTCCTATAGGGATACATGTATTTGGAACTCTAAATCAAACACGGTTTGTGCTAGCTCTTTGAAACTTGACACCATAAAGCAGTTTCAAGTTCTATCTCTATGGTTTGTTTGCTGTTGATGTAGCCCTAAGCAGAGACTGGCGAGAATCACTTTCATGGAAAGGGCCTGCCAAGCTTCCAAAAAACTACGAGTTACCTGAAATCTCAGCACACACTTTTTCACCCAATCTTGATGAAACTTTCAGGTAATGATCAGTACACCAATCTCACTTGGCTCGCCAAATTTCGTTCTTCTAGGTGAAACCGTTCGTTGGCAGTAACCGGTTTCATTTTGAGGTTTCACTCTGTTTTCTCCTATAGGGATACATGTATTTGGAACTCTAAATCAAACACGGTTTGTGCTAGCTCTTTGAAACTTGACACCATAAAGCAGTTTCAAGTTCTATCTCTATGGTTTGTTTGCTGTTGATGTAGCCCTAAGCAGAGACTGGCGAGAATCACTTTCATGGAAAGGGCCTGCCAAGCTTCCAAAAAACTACGAGTTGCCTGAAATCTCAGCACACACTTTTTCACCCAATCTTGATGAAACTTTCAGGTAATGATCAGTACACCAATCCCACTTGGCTCGCCAAATTTCGTTCTTCTAGGTGAAACCGTTCGTTGGCAGTAACCGGTTTCATTTTGAGGTTTCACTCTGTTTTCTCCTATAGGGATACATGTATTTGGAACTCTAAATCAAACACGTTTTTTGCTAGCTCTTTGAAACTTGACACCATAAAGCAGTTTCAAGTTCTCTCTCTATGGTTTGTTTGCTGTTGATGTAGCCCTAAGCAGAGACTGGCGAGAATCACTTTCATGGAAAGGGCCTGCCAAGCTTCCAAAAAACTACGAGTTGCCTGAAATCTCAGCACACACTTTTTCACCCAATCTTGAAGAATCTTTCAGGTAATGATCAGTACACCAATCCCACTTGGCTCGCCAAATTTCGTTCTTCTAGGTGAAACCGTTCGTTGGCAGTAACTGGTTTCATTTTGAGGTTTCACTCTGTTTTCTCCTATAGGGATACATGTATTTGGAACTCTAAATCAAACACGGTTTGTGCTAGCTCTTTGAAACTTGACACCATAAAGCAGTTTCAAGTTCTATCTCTATGGTTTGTTTGCTGTTGATGTAGCCCTAAGCAGAGACTGGCGAGAATCACTTTCATGGAAAGGGCCTGCCAAGCTTCCAAAAAACTACGAGTTGCCTGAAATCTCAGCACACACTTTTTCACCCAATCTTGATGAAACTTTCAGGTAATGATCAGTACACCAATCCCACTTGGCTCGCCAAATTTCGTTCTTCTAGGTGAAACCGTTCGTTGGCAGTAACCGGTTTCATTTTGAGGTTTCACTCTGTTTTCTTTTATAGGGATACATGTATTTGGAACTCTAAATCAAACACGGTTTGTGCTAGCTCTTTGAAACTTGACACCATAAAGCAGTTTCAAGTTCTATCTTTATGGTTTGTTTGTTGTTGATGTAGCCCTAAGCAGAGACTGGCGAGAATCACTTTCATGGAAAGGGCCTGCCAAGATTCCAAAAAACTACGAGTTGCCTGAAATCTCAGCACACACTTTTTCACCCAACCTTGATGAAACTTTCAGGTAATGATCAGTACACCAATCCCACTTGGCTCGCCAAATTTCGTTCTTCTAGGTGAAACCGTTCGTTGGCAGTAACCGGTTTCATTTTGAGGTTTCACTCTGTTTTCTCCTATAGGGATACATGTATTTGGAACTCTAAATCAAACACGGTTTGTGCTAGCTCTTTGAAACTTGACACCATAAAGCAGTTTCAAGTTCTATCTCTATGGTTTGTTTGCTGTTGATGTAGCCCTAAGCAGAGACTGGCGAGAATCACTTTCATGGAAAGGGCCTGCCAAGCTTCCAAAAAACTACGAGTTGCCTGAAATCTCAGCACACACTTTTTCACACAATCTTGATGAAACTTTCAGGTAATGATCAGTACACCAGTCCCACTTGGCTCGCCAAATTTCGTTCTTCTAGGTGAAACCGTTCTTTGGCAGTAACCGGTTTCATTTTGAGGTTTCACTCTGTTTTCTTTTATAGGGATACATGTATTTGGAACTCTAAATCAAACACGGTTTGTGCTAGCTCTCTGAAACTTGACACCATAAAGCAGTTTCAAGTTCTATCTCTATGGTTTGTTTGCTGTTGATGTAGCCCTAAGCAGAGACTGGCGAGAATCACTTTCATGAAAAGGGCCTGCCAAGCTTCCAAAAAACTACGAGTTTCCTGAAATCTCAGCACACACTTTTTCACCCAATCTTGAAGAATCTTTCAGGTAATGATCAGTACACCAATCCCACTTGGCTCGCCAAATTTCGTTCTTCTAGGTGAAACCGTTCGTTGGCAGTAACTGGTTTCATTTTGAGGTTTCACTCTGTTTTCTCCTATAGGGATACATGTATTTGGAACTCTAAATCAAACACGGTTTGTGCTAGCTCTTTGAAACTTGACAACATAAAGCAGTTTCAAGTTCTATCTCTATGGTTTGTTTGCTGTTGATGTAGCCCTAAGCAGAGACTGGCGAGAATCACTTTCATGAAAAGGGCCTGCCAAGTTTCCAAAAAACTAAGTTGCCTGAAATCTCAGCACACACTTTTTCACCCAATCTTGAAGAATCTTTCAGGTAATGATCAGTACACCAATCCCACTTGGCTCGCCAAATTTCGTTCTTCTAGGTTAAACCCTTCGTTGGCAGTAACCGGTTTCATTTTGAGGTTTCACTCTGTTTTCTCCTATAGGGATACATATATTTGGAACTCTAAATCAAACACGGTTTGTGCTAGCTCTTTGAAACTTGACACCATAAAGCAGTTTCAAGTTCTATCTCTATGGTTTGTTTGCTGTTGATGTAGCTCTAAGCAGAGACTGGCTAAAATCACTTTCATGGAAAGGGCCTGCCAAGCTTCCAAAAAACTACGAGTTGCCTGAAATCTCAGCACACACTTTTTCACCCAATCTTGATGAAACTTTCAGGTAATGATCAGTACACCAATCCCACTTGGCTCGCCAAATTTCGTTCTTCTAGGTGAAACCGTTCGTTGGCAGTAACCGGTTTCATTTTGAGGTTTCACTCTGTTTTCTCCTATAGGGATACATGTATTTGGAACTCTAAATCAAACACGGTTTGTGCTAGCTCTTTGAAACTTGACACCATAAAGCAGTTTCAAGTTCTATCTCTATGGTTTGTTTGCTGTTGATGTAGCCCTAAGCAGAGACTGGCGAGAATCACTTTCATGGAAAGGGCCTGCCAAGCTTCCAAAAAACTACGAGTTGCCTGAAATCTCAGCACACACTTTTTCACCCAATCTTGATGAAACTTTCAGGTAATGATCAGTACACCAATCCCACTTGGCTCGCCAAATTTCGTTCTTCTAGGTGAAACCGTTCGTTGGCAGTAACCGGTTTCATTTTGAGGTTTCACTCTGTTTTCTTCTATAGGGATACATGTATTTGGAACTCTAAATCAAACACGGTTTGTGCTAGCTCTTTGAAACTTGACACCATAAAGCAGTTTCAAGTTCTGTCTCTATGGTTTGTTTGCTGTTGATGTAGCCCTAAGCTGAGACTGGCGAGAATCACTTTCATGGAAAGGGCCTGCCAAGCTTCCAAAAAACTACGAGTTGCCTGAAATCTCAGCACACACTTTTTCACCCAATCTTGATGAAACTTTCAGGTAGTGATCAGTACACCAATCCCACTTGGCTCGCCAAATTTCGTTCTTCTAGGTGAAACCGTTCGTTGGCAGTAACCGGTTTCATTTTTAGGTTTCACTCTGTTTTCTCCTATAGGGATACATGTATTTGGAAATCTAAATCAAACACGGTTTGTGCTAGCTCTTTGAAACTTGACACCATAAAGCAGTTTCAAGTTCTGTCTCTATGGTTTGTTTGCTGTTGATGTAGCCCTAAGCAGAGACTGGCGAGAATCACTTTCATGGAAAGGGCCTGCCAAGCTTCGAAAAAACTACGAGTTGCCTGAAATCTCAGCACACACTTTTTCACCCAATCTTGATGAAACTTTCAGGTAATGATCAGTACACCAATCCCACTTGGCTCGCCAAATTTCGTTCTTCTAGGTGAAACCCTTCGTTGGCAGTAACCGGTTTCATTTTGAGGTTTCACTCTGTTTTCTCCTATTGGGATACATGTATTTGGAACTCTAAATCAAACACGGTTTGTGCTAGCTCTTTGAAACTTGAAACCATAAAGCAGTTTCAAGTTCTATCTCTATGGTTTGTTTGCTGTTGATGTAGCCCTAAGCAGAGACTGGCGAGAATCACTTTCATGGAAAGGGCCTGCCAAGCTTCCAAAAAACTACGAGTTACCTGAAATCTCAGCACACACTTTTTCACCCAATCTTGATGAAACTTTCAGGTAATGATCAGTACACCAATCTCACTTGGCTCGCCAAATTTCGTTCTTCTAGGTGAAACCGTTCGTTGGCAGTAACCGGTTTCATTTTGAGGTTTCACTCTGTTTTCTCCTATAGGGATACATGTATTTGGAACTCTAAATCAAACACGGTTTGTGCTAGCTCTTTGAAACTTGACACCATAAAGCAGTTTCAAGTTCTATCTCTATGGTTTGTTTGCTGTTGATGTAGCCCTAAGCAGAGACTGGCGAGAATCACTTTCATGGAAAGGGCCTGCCAAGCTTCCAAAAAACTACGAGTTGCCTGAAATCTCAGCACACACTTTTTCACCCAATCTTGATGAAACTTTCAGGTAATGATCAGTACACCAATCCCACTTGGCTCGCCAAATTTCGTTCTTCTAGGTGAAACCGTTCGTTGGCAGTAACCGGTTTCATTTTGAGGTTTCACTCTGTTTTCTCCTATAGGGATACATGTATTTGGAACTCTAAATCAAACACGTTTTTTGCTAGCTCTTTGAAACTTGACACCATAAAGCAGTTTCAAGTTCTCTCTCTATGGTTTGTTTGCTGTTGATGTAGCCCTAAGCAGAGACTGGCGAGAATCACTTTCATGGAAAGGGCCTGCCAAGCTTCCAAAAAACTACGAGTTGCCTGAAATCTCAGCACACACTTTTTCACCCAATCTTGAAGAATCTTTCAGGTAATGATCAGTACACCAATCCCACTTGGCTCGCCAAATTTCGTTCTTCTAGGTGAAACCGTTCGTTGGCAGTAACTGGTTTCATTTTGAGGTTTCACTCTGTTTTCTCCTATAGGGATACATGTATTTGGAACTCTAAATCAAACACGGTTTGTGCTAGCTCTTTGAAACTTGACACCATAAAGCAGTTTCAAGTTCTATCTCTATGGTTTGTTTGCTGTTGATGTAGCCCTAAGCAGAGACTGGCGAGAATCACTTTCATGGAAAGGGCCTGCCAAGCTTCCAAAAAACTACGAGTTGCCTGAAATCTCAGCACACACTTTTTCACCCAATCTTGATGAAACTTTCAGGTAATGATCAGTACACAAATCCCACTTGGCTCGCCAAATTTCGTTCTTCTAGGTGAAACCGTTCGTTGGCAGTAACCGGTTTCATTTTGAGGTTTCACTCTGTTTTCTTTTATAGGGATACATGTATTTGGAACTCTAAATCAAACACGGTTTGTGCTAGCTCTTTGAAACTTGACACCATAAAGCAGTTTCAAGTTCTATCTTTATGGTTTGTTTGTTGTTGATGTAGCCCTAAGCAGAGACTGGCGAGAATCACTTTCATGGAAAGGGCCTGCCAAGATTCCAAAAAACTACGAGTTGCCTGAAATCTCAGCACACACTTTTTCACCCAAACTTGATGAAACTTTCAGGTAATGATCAGTACACCAATCCCACTTGGCTCGCCAAATTTCGTTCTTCTAGGTGAAACCGTTCGTTGGCAGTAACCGGTTTCATTTTGAGGTTTCACTCTGTTTTCTCCTATAGGGATACATGTATTTGGAACTCTAAATCAAACACGGTTTGTGCTAGCTCTTTGAAACTTGACACCATAAAGCAGTTTCAAGTTCTATCTCTATGGTTTGTTTGCTGTTGATGTAGCCCTAAGCAGAGACTGGCGAGAATCACTTTCATGGAAAGGGCCTGCCAAGCTTCCAAAAAACTACGAGTTGCCTGAAATCTCAGCACACACTTTTTCACACAATCTTGATGAAACTTTCAGGTAATGATCAGTACACCAGTCCCACTTGGCTCGCCAAATTTCGTTCTTCTAGGTGAAACCGTTCGTTGGCAGTAACCGGTTTCATTTTGAGGTTTCACTCTGTTTTCTTTTATAGGGATACATGTATTTGGAACTCTAAATCAAACACGGTTTGTGCTAGCTCTTTGAAACTTGACACCATAAAGCAGTTTCAAGTTCTATCTCTATGGTTTGTTTGCTGTTGATGTAGCCCTAAGCAGAGACTGGCGAGAATCACTTTCATGAAAAGGGCCTGCCAAGCTTCCAAAAAACTACGAGTTGCCTGAAATCTCAGCACACACTTTTTCACCCAATCTTGAAGAATCTTTCAGGTAATGATCAGTACACCAATCCCACTTGGCTCGCCAAATTTCGTTCTTCTAGGTGAAACCGTTCGTTGGCAGTAACTGGTTTCATTTTGAGGTTTCACTCTGTTTTCTCCTATAGGGATACATGTATTTGGAACTCTAAATCAAACACGGTTTGTGCTAGCTCTTTGAAACTTGACAACATAAAGCAGTTTCAAGTTCTATCTCTATGGTTTGTTTGCTGTTGATGTAGCCCTAAGCAGAGACTGGCGAGAATCACTTTCATGAAAAGGGCCTGCCAAGTTTCCAAAAAACTAAGTTGCCTGAAATCTCAGCACACACTTTTTCACCCAATCTTGAAGAATCTTTCAGGTAATGATCAGTACACCAATCCCACTTGGCTCGCCAAATTTCGTTCTTCTAGGTGAAACCGTTCGTTGGCAGTAACTGGTTTCATTTTGAGGTTTCACTCTGTTTTCTCCTATAGGGATACATGTATTTGGAACTCTAAATCAAACACGGTTTGTGCTAGCTCTTTGAAACTTGACACCATAAAGCAGTTTCAAGTTCTATCTCTATGGTTTGTTTGCTGTTGATGTAGCTCTAAGCAGAGACTGGCTAAAATCACTTTCATGGAAAGGGCCTGCCAAGCTTCCAAAAAACTACGAGTTGCCTGAAATCTCAGCACACACTTTTTCACCCAATCTTGATGAAACTTTCAGGTAATGATCAGTACACCAATCCCACTTGGCTCGCCAAATTTCGTTCTTCTAGGTGAAACCGTTCGTTGGCAGTAACCGGTTTCATTTTGAGGTTTCACTTTGTTTTCTCCTATAGGGATACTTGTATTTGGAACTCTAAATCAAACACAGTTTGTGCTAGCTCTTTGAAACTTGACACCATAAAGCAGTTTCAAGTTCTGTCTCTATGGTTTGTTTGCTGTTGATGTAGCCCTAAGCAGAGACTGGCGAGAATCACTTTCATGGAAAGGGCCTGCCAAGCTTCCAAAAAACTACGAGTTGCCTGAAATCTCAGCACACACTTTTTCACCCAATCTTGATGAAACTTTCAGGTAATGATCAGTACACCAATCCCACTTGGCTCGCCAAATTTCGTTCTTCTAGGTGAAACCGTTCGTTGGCAGTAACCGGTTTCATTTTGAGGTTTCACTCTGTTTTCTCCTATAGGGATACATGTATTTGCAACTCTAAATCAAACACGGTTTGTGCTAGCTCTTTGAAACTTGACACCATAAAGCAGTTTCAAGTTCTGTCTCTATGGTTTGTTTGCTGTTGATGTAGCCCTAAGCAGAGACTGGCGAGAATCACTTTCATGAAAAGGGCCTGCCAAGCTTCCAAAAAACTAAGTTGCCTGAAATCTCAGCACACACTGTTTCACCCAATCTTGAAGAATCTTTCAGGTAATGATCAGTACACCAATCCCACTTGGCTCGCCAAATTTCGTTCTTCTAGGTGAAACCGTTCGTTGGCAGTAACTGGTTTCATTTTGAGGTTTCACTCTGTTTTCTCCTATAGGGATACATGTATTTGGAACTCTAAATCAAACACGGTTTGTGCTAGCTCTTTGAAACTTGACACCATAAAGCAGTTTCAAGTTCTATCTTTATGGTTTGTTTGCTGTTGATGTAGCCCTAAGCAGAGACTGGCGAGAATCACTTTCATGGAAAGGGCCTGCCAAGCTTCCAAAAAACTACGAGTTGCCTGAAATCTCAGCACACACTTTTTCACCCAATCTTGAAGAATCTTTCAGGTAATGATCAGTACACCAATCCCACTTGGCTCGCCAAATTTCGTTCTTCTAGGTGAAACCGTTCGTTGGCAGTAACTGGTTTCATTTTGAGGTTTCACTCTGTTTTCTCCTATAGGGATACATGTATTTGGAACTCTAAATCAAACACGGTTTGTGCTAGCTCTTTGAAACTTGACAACATAAAGCAGTTTCAAGTTCTATCTCTATGGTTTGTTTGCTGTTGATGTAGCCCTAAGCAGAGACTGGCGAGAATCACTTTCATGAAAAGGGCCTGCCAAGTTTCCAAAAAACTAAGTTGCCTGAAATCTCAGCACACACTTTTTCACCCAATCTTGAAGAATCTTTCAGGTAATGATCAGTACACCAATCCCACTTGGCTCGCCAAATTTCGTTCTTCTAGGTGAAACCGTTCGTTGGCAGTAACTGGTTTCATTTTGAGGTTTCACTCTGTTTTCTCCTATAGGGATACATGTATTTGGAACTCTAAATCAAACACGGTTTGTGCTAGCTCTTTGAAACTTGACACCATAAAGCAGTTTCAAGTTCTATCTCTATGGTTTGTTTGCTGTTGATGTAGCTCTAAGCAGAGACTGGCTAAAATCACTTTCATGGAAAGGGCCTGCCAAGCTTCCAAAAAACTACGAGTTGCCTGAAATCTCAGCACACACTTTTTCACCCAATCTTGATGAAACTTTCAGGT
The DNA here is from genome assembly GCF_052094955.1 of Ictidomys tridecemlineatus. Classification (NCBI taxonomy): domain Eukaryota; kingdom Metazoa; phylum Chordata; class Mammalia; order Rodentia; family Sciuridae; genus Ictidomys; species Ictidomys tridecemlineatus. The sequence continues at coordinate 24,285 of NW_027524339.1, forward strand.
AATGATCAGTACACCAATCCCACTTGGCTCGCCAAATTTCGTTCTTCTAGGTGAAACCGTTCGTTGGCAGTAACCGGTTTCATTTTGAGGTTTCACTTTGTTTTCTCCTATAGGGATACTTGTATTTGGAACTCTAAATCAAACACAGTTTGTGCTAGCTCTTTGAAACTTGACACCATAAAGCAGTTTCAAGTTCTGTCTCTATGGTTTGTTTGCTGTTGATGTAGCCCTAAGCAGAGACTGGCGAGAATCACTTTCATGGAAAGGGCCTGCCAAGCTTCCAAAAAACTACGAGTTGCCTGAAATCTCAGCACACACTTTTTCACCCAATCTTGATGAAACTTTCAGGTAATGATCAGTACACCAATCCCACTTGGCTCGCCAAATTTCGTTCTTCTAGGTGAAACCGTTCGTTGGCAGTAACCGGTTTCATTTTGAGGTTTCACTCTGTTTTCTCCTATAGGGATACATGTATGTGGAACTCTAAATCAAACACGGTTTGTGCTAGCTCTTTGAAACTTGACACCATAAAGCAGTTTCAAGTTCTGTCTCTATGGTTTGTTTGCTGTTGATGTAGCCCTAAGCAGAGACTGGCGAGAATCACTTTCATGAAAAGGGCCTGCCAAGCTTCCAAAAAACTAAGTTGCCTGAAATCTCAGCACACACTGTTTCACCCAATCTTGAAGAATCTTTCAGGTAATGATCAGTACACCAATCCCACTTGGCTCGCCAAATTTCGTTCTTCTAGGTGAAACCGTTCGTTGGCAGTAACTGGTTTCATTTTGAGGTTTCACTCTGTTTTCTCCTATAGGGATACATGTATTTGGAACTCTAAATCAAACACGGTTTGTGCTAGCTCTTTGAAACTTGACACCATAAAGCAGTTTCAAGTTCTATCTTTATGGTTTGTTTGCTGTTGATGTAGCCCTAAGCAGAGACTGGCGAGAATCACTTTCATGGAAAGGGCCTGCCAAGCTTCCAAAAAACTACGAGTTGCCTGAAATCTCAGCACACACTTTTTCACCCAACCTTGATGAACTTTCAGGTAATGATCAGTACACCAATCCCACTTGGCTCGCCAAATTTCGTTCTTCTAGGTGAAACCGTTCGTTGGCAGTAACCGGTTTCATTTTGAGGTTTCACTCTGTTTTCTCCTATAGGGATACATGTATTTGGAACTCTAAATCAAACACGGTTTGTGCTAGCTCTTTGAAACTTGACACCATAAAGCAGTTTCAAGTTCTATCTCTATGGTTTGTTTGCTGTTGATGTAGCCCTAAGCAGAGACTGGCGAGAATCACTTTCATGGAAAGGGCCTGCCAAGCTTCCAAAAAACTACGAGTTGCCTGAAATCTCAGCACACACTTTTTCACCCAATCTTGATGAAACTTTCAGGTAATGATCAGTACACCAATCCCACTTGGCTCGCCAAATTTCGTTCTTCTAGGTGAAACCGTTCGTTGGCAGTAACCGGTTTCATTTTGAGGTTTCACTCTGTTTTCTTCTATAGGGATACATGTATTTGGAACTCTAAATCAAACACGGTTTGTGCTAGCTCTTTGAAACTTGACACCATAAAGCAGTTTCAAGTTCTGTCTCTATGGTTTGTTTGCTGTTGATGTAGCCCTAAGCTGAGACTGGCGAGAATCACTTTCATGGAAAGGGCCTGCCAAGCTTCCAAAAAACTACGAGTTGCCTGAAATCTCAGCACACACTTTTTCACCCAATCTTGATGAAACTTTCAGGTAGTGATCAGTACACCAATCCCACTTGGCTCGCCAAATTTCGTTCTTCTAGGTGAAACCGTTCGTTGGCAGTAACCGGTTTCATTTTTAGGTTTCACTCTGTTTTCTCCTATAGGGATACATGTATTTGGAAATCTAAATCAAACACGGTTTGTGCTAGCTCTTTGAAACTTGACACCATAAAGCAGTTTCAAGTTCTGTCTCTATGGTTTGTTTGCTGTTGATGTAGCCCTAAGCAGAGACTGGCGAGAATCACTTTCATGGAAAGGGCCTGCCAAGCTTCGAAAAAACTACGAGTTGCCTGAAATCTCAGCACACACTTTTTCACCCAATCTTGATGAAACTTTCAGGTAATGATCAGTACACCAATCCCACTTGGCTCGCCAAATTTCGTTCTTCTAGGTGAAACCCTTCGTTGGCAGTAACCGGTTTCATTTTGAGGTTTCACTCTGTTTTCTCCTATTGGGATACATGTATTTGGAACTCTAAATCAAACACGGTTTGTGCTAGCTCTTTGAAACTTGAAACCATAAAGCAGTTTCAAGTTCTATCTCTATGGTTTGTTTGCTGTTGATGTAGCCCTAAGCAGAGACTGGCGAGAATCACTTTCATGGAAAGGGCCTGCCAAGCTTCCAAAAAACTACGAGTTGCCTGAAATCTCAGCACACACTTTTTCACCCAACCTTGATGAAACTTTCAGGTAATGATCAGTACACCAGTCCCACTTGGCTCGCCAAATTTCGTTCTCCTAGGTAAAACCGTTCGTTGGCAGTAACCGGTTTCATTTTGAGGTTTCATTCTGTTTTCTCCTATAGGGATACATGTATTTGGAACTCTAAACCAAACACGGTTTGTGCTAGCTCTTTGAAACTTGACACCATAAAGCAGTTTCAAGTTCTATCTCTATGGTTTGTTTTCTGTTGATGTAGCCCTAAGCAGAGACTGGCGAGAATCACTTTCATGGAAAGGGCCTGCCAAGCTTCCAAAAAACTACGAGTTGTCTGAAATCTCAGCACACACTTTTTCACCCAACCTTGATGAAACTTTCAGGTAATGATCAGTACACCAAACCCACTTGGCTCGCCAAATATCGTTCTTCTAGGTGAAACCGTTCGTTGGCAGTAACCGGTTTCATTTTGAGGTTTCACTCTGTTTTCTCCTATAGGGATACATGTATTTGGAACTCTAAATCAAACACGGTTTGTGCTAGCTCTTTGAAACTTGACACCATAAAGCAGTTTCAAGTTCTATCTCTATGGTTTGTTCGCTGTTGATGTAGCCCTAAGCAGAGACTGGCGAAAATCACTTTCATGGAAAGGGCCTGCCAAGCTTCCAAAAAACTACGAGTTGCTTGAAATCTCAGCACACACTTTTTCACCCAATCTTGATGAAACTTTCAGGTAATGATCAGTACACCAATCCCACTTGGCTCGCCAAATTTCGTTCTTCTAGGTGAAACCGTTCGTTGGCAGTAACCGGTTTCATTTTGAGGTTTCACTCTGTTTTCTCCTATAGGGATACATGTATTTGGAACTCTAAATCAAACACGGTTTGTGCTAGCTCTTTGAAACTTGACACCAGAAAGCAGTTTCAAGTTCTATCTCTATGGTTTGTTTGCTGTTGTTGTAGCCCTAAGCAGAGACTGGCGAGAATCACTTTCATGGAAAGGGCCTGCCAAGCTTCCAAAAAACTACGAGTTGCCTGAAATCTCAGCACACACTTTTTCACCCAATCTTGATGAAACTTTCAGGTAATGATCAGTACACCAATCCCACTTGGCTCGCCAAATTTCGTTCTTCTAGGTGAAACCGTTCGTTGGCAGTAACCGGTTTCATTTTGAGGTTTCACTCTGTTTTCTCCTATAGGGATACATGTATTTGGAACTCTAAATCAAACACGGTTTGTGCTAGCTCTTTGAAACTTGACACCATAAAGCAGTTTCAAGTTCTATCTCTATGGTTTTTTTGCTGTTGATGTAGCCCTAAGCAGAGACTGGCAAGAATCACTTTCATGGAAAGGGCCTGCCAAGCTTCCAAAAAACTACGAGTTTCCTGAAATGTCAGCACACACGTTTTCACCCAATCTGGATGAAAATTTCACGTAATGATCAGTACACCAATCCCACTTGGCTCGCCAAATTTCATTCTTCTAGGTGAAACCGTTCGTTGGCAGTAACCGGTTTTATGTTGAGGTTTCACTCTGTTTTTCCTTATAGGGATACATGTATTTGGAACTCTAAATCAAACACGGTTTGTGCTAGCTCTTTGAAACTTGACACCATAAAGCAGTTTCAAGTTCTATCTCTATGGTTTGTTTGCTGTTGATGTAGCCCTAAGCAGAGACTGGCGAGAATCACTTTCATGGAAAGGGCCTGAAAAGCTTCCAAAAAACTACGAGTTGCCTGAAATCTCAGCACACACTTTTTCACCCAATCTTGATGAAACTTTCAGGTAATGATCAGTACACCAACCCACTTGGCTCGCCAAATCTCGTTCTTCTAGGTGAAACCGTTCGTTGGCAGTAACCGGTTTCATTTTGAGGTGTCACTCTGTTTTCTCCTACAGGGATACACGTATTTGGAACTCTAAATCAAACACGGTTTGTGCTAGCTCTTTGAAACTTGACACCATAAAGCAGTTTCAAGTTCTATCTCTATGGTTTGTTTACTGTTGAAGTAGCCCTAAGCAGAGACTGGCGAGAATCACTTTCATGGAAAGGGCCTGACAAGCTTCCAAAAAACTACGAGTTGCCTGAAATCTCAGCACACACTTTTTCACCCAATCTTGATGAAACTTTCAGGTAATGATCACTACACCAATCCCACTTGGCTCGCCAAATTTCGTTCTTCTAGGTGAAACCGTTCGTTGGCAGTAACCGGTTTCATTTTGAGGTTTCACTCTGTTTTCTCCTATAGGGATACATGTATTTGGAACTCTAAATCAAACACGGTTTGTGCTAGCTCTTTGAAACTTGACACCATAAAGCAGTTTCAAGTTCTATCTCTATGGATTGTTTGCTGTTGATGTAGCCCTAAGCAGAGACTGGCGAGAATCACTTTCATGGAAAGGGCCTGAAAAGCTTCCAAAAAACTACGAGTTTCCTGAAATCTCAGCACACACTTTTTCACCCAATCTTAATGAAACTTTCAGGTAATGATCAGTACACCAATCCCACTTGGCTCGCCAAATTTCATTCTTCTAGGTGAAACCGTTCGTTGGCAGTAACCGGTTTCATTTTGAGGTTTCACTCTGTTTTCTCCTATAGGGATACATGTATTTGGAACTCTAAATCAAACAGGGTTTGTGCTAGCTCTTTGAAACTTGACACCATAAAGCAGTTTCAAGTTCTATCTCTATGGTTTGTTTGCTGTTGATGTAGCCCTAAGCAGAGACTGGCGAGAATCACTTTCATGGAAAGGGCCTGCCAAGCTTCCAAAAAACTACGAGTTCCCTGAAATCTCAGCACACACTTTTTCACCCAATCTTGATGAAACTTTCAGGTAATGATCAGTACACCAATCCCACTTGGCTCGCCAAATTTCGTTCTTCTAGGTGAAACCGTTCGTTGGCAGTAACCGGTTTCATTTTGAGGTTTCACTCTGTTTTCTCCTACAGGGATACATGTATTTGGAACTCTAAATCAAACACGGTTTGTGCTAGCTCTTTGAAACTTGACACCATAAAGCAGTTTCAAGTTCTATCTCTTTGGTTTCTTTGCTGTTGATGTAGCCCTAAGCAGAGACTGGCGAGAATCACTTTCATGGAAAGGGCTTGCCAAGCTTCCAAAAAACTACGAGTTGCCTGAAATCTCAGCACACACTTTTTCACCCAATCTTGATGAAACTTTCAGGTAATGATCAGTACACCAATCCCACTTGGCTCGCCAAATTTCGTTCTTCTAGGTGAAACCGTTCGTTGGCAGTAACCGGTTTCATTTTGAGGTTTCACTCTGTTTTCTCCTATAGGGATACATGTATTTGGAACTCTAAATCAAACACGGTTTGTGCTAGCTCTTTGAAACTTGACACCATAAAGCAGTTTCAAGTTCTATCTCTATGGGTTTGTTTGCTGTTGATGTAGCCCTAAGCAGAGACTGGCGAGAATCACTTTCATGGAAAGGGCCTGCCAAGCTTCCAAAAAACTACGAGTTGCCTGAAATCTCAGCACACACTTTTTCACCCAACCTTGATGAAACTTTCAGGTAATGATCAGTACACCAGTCCCACTTGGCTCGCCAAATTTCGTTCTCCTAGGTGAAACCGTTCGTTGGCAGTAACCGGTTTCATTTTGAGGTTTCATTCTGTTTTCTCCTATAGGGATACATGTATTTGGAACTCTAAACCAAACACGGTTTGTGCTAGCTCTTTGAAACTTGACACCATAAAGCAGTTTCAAGTTCTATCTCTATGGTTTGTTTTCTGTTGATGTAGCCCTAAGCAGAGACTGGCGAGAATCACTTTCATGGAAAGGGCCTGCCAAGCTTCCAAAAAACTACGAGTTGTCTGAAATCTCAGCACACACTTTTTCACCCAAGCTTGATGAAACTTTCAGGTAATGATCAGTACACCAAACCCACTTGGCTCGCCAAATTTCGTTCTTCTAGGTGAAACCGTTCGTTGGCAGTAACCGGTTTCATTTTGAGGTTTCACTCTGTTTTCTCCTATAGGGATACATGTATTTGGAACTCTAAATCAAACACGGTTTGTGCTAGCTCTTTGAAACTTGACACCATAAAGCAGTTTCAAGTTCTATCTCTATGGTTTGTTTGCTGTTGATGTAGCCCTAAGCAGAGACTGGCGAGAATCACTTTCATGGAAAGGGCCTGCCAAGCTTCCAAAAAACTACGAGTTGCCTGAAATCTCAGCACACACTTTTTCACCCAATCTTGATGAAACTTTCAGGTAATGATCAGTACACCAATCCCACTTGGCTCGCCAAATTTCGTTCTTCTAGGTGAAACCGTTCGTTGGCAGTAACCGGTTTCATTTTGAGGTTTCACTCTGTTTTCTCCTATAGAAATACATGTATTTGGAACTCTAAATCAAACACGGTTTGTGCTAGCTCTTTGAAACTTGACACCATAAAGCAGTTTCAATTTCTATCTCTGTGGTTTGTTTGCTGTTGATGTAGCCCTAAGAAGAGACTGGCGAGAATCACTTTCATGGAAAGGGCCTGCCAAGCTTCCAAAAAACTACCAGTTACCTGAAATCTCAGCACACACTTTTTCACCCAACCTTGATGAAACTTTCAGGTAATGATCAGTACACCAGTCCCACTTGGCTCGCCAAATTTCGTTCTCCTAGGTGAAAACGTTCGTTGGCAGTAACCGGTTTCATTTTGAGGTTTCACTCTGTTTTCTCCTATAGGGATACATGTATTTGGAACTCTAAATCAAACACGGTTTTTGCTAGCTCTTTGAAACTTGACACCATAAAGCAGTTTCAAGTTCTATCTCTATGGTTTGTTTGCTGTTGATGTAGCCCTAAGCAGAGACTGGCGAGAATCACTTTCATGGAAAGGGCCTGCCAAGCTTCCAAAAAACTATAAGTTGCCTGAAATCTCAGCACACACTTTTTCACCCAACCTTGATGAAACTTTCAGGTAATGATCAGTACACCATTCCCACTTGGCTCGCCAAATTTCGTTCTTCTAGGTGAAACCGTTCGTTGGCAGTAACCGGTTTCATTTTGAGGTTTCACTCTGTTTTCTACTATAGGGATACATGTATTTGGAACTCTAAATCAAACACGGTTTGTGCTAGCTCTTTTAAACTTGACACCTTAAAGCAGTTTCAAGTTCTATCTCTATGGTTTGTTTCCTGTTGATGTAGCCCTAAGCAGAGACTGGCGAGAATCACTTTCATGGAAATGGCCTGCCAAGCTTCCAAAAAACTACGAGTTGCCTGAAATCTCAGCACACACTTTTTCACCCAATCTTGATGAAACTTTCAGATAATGATCAGTACACCAATCCCACTTGGCTCGCCAAATTTCGTTCTTCTAGGTGAAACCGTTCGTTGGCAGTAACCGGTTTCATTTTGAGGTTTCACTCTGTTTTCTCCTATAGGGATACATGTATGTGGAACTCTAAATCAAACACGGTTTGTGCTAGCTCTTTGAAACTTGACACCATAAAGCAGTTTCAAGTTCTATCTCTATGGTTTGTTTGCTGTTGATGTAGCCCTAAGCAGAGACTGGCGAGAATCACTTTCATGGAAAGGGCCTGCCAAGCTTCCAAAAAACTACGAGTTGCTTGAAATCTCAGCACACACTTTTTCACCCAATCTTGATGAAACTTTCAGGTAATGATCAGTACACCAATCCCACTTGGCTCGCCAAATTTCGTTCTTCTAGGTGAAACCGTTCATTGGCAGTAACCGGTTTCATTTTGAGGTTTCACTCTGTTTTCTCCTATAGGGATACATGTATTTGGAACTCTAAATCAAACACGGTTTGTGCTAGCTCTTTGAAACTTGACACCAGAAAGCAGTTTCAAGTTCTATCTCTATGGTTTGTTTGCTGTTGATGTAGCCCTAAGCAGAGACTGGCGAGAATCACTTTCATGGAAAGGGCCTGCCAAGCTTCCAAAAAACTACGAGTTGCCTGAAATCTCAGCACACACTTTTTCACCCAATCTTGATGAAACTTTCAGGTAATGATCAGTACACCAATCCCACTTGGCTCGCCAAATTTCGTTCTTCTAGGTGAAACCGTTCGTTGGCAGTAACCGGTTTCATTTTGAGGTTTCACTCTGTTTTCTCCTATAGGGATACATGTATTTGGAACTCTAAATCAAACACGGTTTGTGCTAGCTCTTTGAAACTTGACACCATAAAGCAGTTTCAAGTTCTATCTCTATGGTTTGTTTGCTGTTGATGTAGCCCTAAGCAGAGACTGGCGAGAATCACTTTCATGGAAAGGGCCTGCCAAGCTTCCAAAAAACTACGAGTTGCCTGAAATCTGAGCACACACTTTTTCACCCAATCTTGATGAAACTTTCAGGTAATGATCAGCACACCAATCCCACTTGGCTCGCCAAATTTCGTTCTTCTAGGTGAAACCGTTCGTTGGCAGTAACCGGTTTCATTTTGAGGTTTCACTCTGTTTTTTCCTATAGGGATACATGTATTTGGAACTCTAAATCAAACACGGTTTGTGCTAGCT
>NW_027524340.1:0-33189 GCF_052094955.1 Ictidomys tridecemlineatus
AATATCACATGGAAAATGAACAATATGTTACTGAACGATCAAAGGGTTACAGAAGACATAAAGGAGGAAATCAAAAAATTCTTAGAGATAAAATGAAAATACAGACACAACCTATCGGAATCTATGGAACACAATGAAAGCAGTTTTAAGAGGGAAATTCATAGCCTGGAGGTCATTCCTCAAAAAAAGGAAAAACCAACAAATAAATGAGCTCACACTTCATCTCAAAGCCCTAGAAAAGGAAGAGCAAAACAATATCAAATGTAGCAGAAAGCAAGAAATAATTAAAATCAGAGCGGAAATCAACGAAATTGAAACAAAAGCAACTATTGAAAAAATTAACAAAACTAAAAGTTGGTTCTTTGAAAAAATAAACAAGATTGACAGACCCTTAGCCATGCTAACGAAGAGAAGAAGAGAAGGAAATCAAATTACTAACATAAGGGATGAAAAAGGCAATATCACAACAGATGCTACAGAAATACAGAAGACAATTAGAAATTATTTTGAAAACCTATACTCCAATAAAATAGAGGATAGTGAAGACATCGATAAATTCCTTAAGACATACGATTTGCCCAGACTGAGTCAGGAGGACACACACAATTTGAACATACCAATATCAATGGATGAAATTGAAGAAGCCATCAAAAGATTGCCAACCAAGAAAAGCCCAGGACCGGATGGGTATACAGCGGAGTTTTACAAAACCTTTAAAGAAGAATTAATACCAATACTTTTCAAGTTATTCCAGGAAATAGAAAAAGAGGGAGCTCTTTCAAATTCATTCTATGAGGCCAACATCACATTGATTCTGAAGCCAGACAAAGACACATCAAAGAAAGAAAACTACAGACCAATATCTCTGATGAACCTAGATGCAAAAATCCTCAATAAGATTCTGGCGAATCGGATACAAAGGCACATCAAAAAAATTGTGCACCATGATCAAGTAGGATTCATCCCTGGGATGCAAGGATGGTTCAATATACGGAAATCAATAAATATTATTCACCATATCAATAGACTTAAAAATAAGAACCATATGATCATCTCGATAGATGCAGAAAAAGCATTCAACAAAATACAGCATCCCTTTATGTTCAAAACATTAGAAAAACTAGGGATAACAGGAACTTACCTTGACATTGTAAAAGCTATCTATGCTAAGCCCCAGGCTAGCATCATTCTGAATGGAGAAAAATTGAAGGCATTCCCTCTAAAATCTGGAACAAGGCATGGATGTCCTCTATCACCTCTTCTATTCAATATAGTTCTCGAAACACTGGCCAGAGCAATTAGACAAACGAAAGAAATTAAAGGCATAAAAATTGGAAAAGAAGAGCTTAAATTATCACTATTTGCGGATGACATGATTATATATCTAGAAGACCCAAAAGGGTCTACAAAAAAACTACTAGAACTAATAAATGAATTCAGCAAAGTGGCAGGATATAAAATCAACACACACAAATCAAAGGCATTTCTGTATATCAGCGACAAAACTTCTGAAATGGAAATAAGGGAAAACACTCCATTCACGTTATCCTCAAAAAAAATAAAATACTTGGGAATCAACATAACAAAAGAGGTGAAAGATTTATACAATGAAAACTACAGAACTCTAAAAAGAGAAGTAGAAGAAGATCTTAGGTGATGGAAAAGTATACCCTGTTCATGGATAGGCAGAACTAACATCATCAAAATGGCGATATTACCAAAAGTTCTCTATAGGTTTAATGCAATGCCAATCAAAATCACAATGGTATTGCTTGTAGAAATAGACAAAGCAATCATGAAATTCATATGGAAAAATAAAAGACCCAAAATAGCAAAGCAATTCTAAGCAGGAAGTGTGAATCAGGTGGTATAGCAATACCAGACTTCAAACTATATTACAGAGCAATAGTAACAAAAACAGCATGGTACTGGTACCAGAACAGGCGGGTGGACCAATGGTATAGAATAGAGGACACAGAGACTAATTCACAAAGTTACAACTATCTTATATTTGATAAAGGGGCTAAAAGCATGCAATGGAGGAAGGATAGCATCTTCAACAAATGGTGTTGGGAAAACTGGAAATCCATATGCAACAAAATGAAACTGAATCCCCTCCTCTCACCATGCACAAAAGTTAACTCAAAATGGATCAAGGACCTGGATATCAAATCAGAGACTCTGCATATGATAGAAGAAAAAGTTGGTTCTGATCTACATATTGTGGGGTCGGGCTCCAAATTCCTTAACAGGACACCCATAGCACAAGAGTTAATGGCAAGAATCAACAAATGGGACTTACTTAAACTAAAAAGTTTTTTCACAGCAAGAGAAACAATAAGAGAAGTAAATAGGGAGCCTACATCATGGGAACAAATATTTACCCCTCACACTTCAGATAGAGCCCTAATATCCAGAGTATACAAAGAACTCAAAAAATTAGACAATAAGACAACAAATAACCCAATCAACAAATGGGCCAATGACCTGAACAGACACTTCTCAGAGGAGGACATACCATCAATCAACAAGTACATGAAAAAATGCTCACCTTCTCTAGCAGTCAGAGAAATGCAAATCAAAATCACCCTAAGATACCATCTCACTCCAGTAAGATTGGCAGCCATTAGGAAGTCAAACAACAACAAGTGCTGGCGAGGATGTGGGGAAAAGGGTACTCTTGTACATTGCTGGTGGGACTGCAAATTGGTTCGACCAATTTGGAAAGCAGTATGGAGATTCCTGGGAAATCTGGGAATGGAACCAACATTTGATCCAGCTATTGCCCTTCTCGGACTATTCCCTGAAGACCTTAAAAGAGCGTACTACATGGATACTGCCACATCGATGTTCACAGCAGCACAATTCACAATAGCTAGACTGTGGAACCAACCAAGATGCCCTTCAATGGATGAATGGATTAAAAAATGTGGCATTTATACACCATGGAGTATTATTCTGCATTATAAAATGACAAAATCATGGAATTCGCAGGGAAATGGATGGCACTAGAACAGATTATGCTTAGTGAAGCTAGCCAATCCCTAAAAAACAAATACCAGATGTCTTCTTTGATATAATGAGAGCAACTAAGAATAGAGTAGGGAGGAAGAGCAGAAAGAAAATATTAACATTAAAGAGAGACACGAGGTGGGAGGGAAAGGGAGAGAAAAGGGGAATTGCATGGAAATGGAAAGAGACTCTCATTGTTATAAAAAACTACATATAAGAGGTTGTGAGGGGAAAGGGGGAAAAAAAACAAGGAGAAAAACGAATTACAGTAGACGGGATAAAAAGAGAAAAGGGGGGAGGGGGGATAGTAGAGGATAGGAAAGATAGCAGAATACAACAGTTACTAGTGTGGCATTATGTAATAATGTGTATGTGTAACCGATGTGAGTCTGCAATCTGTATTTGGGGTAAAAATGGGAGTTCATAACTCACTTGAAACTAATGTTTGAAATATGATAACTCAAGAGCCTTGTAATGATTTGAACAACCAATTAAAAAAAAAAAAAGAAATGTTACAGAGTGTAGATTATGGAATCTGGAGTGCACAAGAATCTTACAAAGAGCATAGGTTGGAGATTGTGGTGCAGAAAAACTGTTGAAGAGAGCAGATGTTGGAGCCTGGGGTCCACAAGGAGCATTGCAGATAGCAGAGTTTGGAGACTGGGGTGCACAAGGAATGTTGCAGAGAGCAGATGTTTTAGACTGGGGGTGCAGAAGGACTGTTACACAGAGCAGAGGTTGGAGACTGAGGTGCAGAAGGACTGTTACAAAGAGCAGAGTTTGGAGACTGGGGTGCAGGAGGACTGTTACAGAGAGCAGAGGTTAAAGACTGGGGTTCAGTTGGATCTTACAGATAGCAGAGTTTGGAGACTGGGGTGCAAAAGCACTGTTGCAGAGAGCACATGTTGGAGACTGGGGTGGAGAAGAATCATTGCAGAGAGAAGATGTTGGAGACAGGGTGCAGAAGGCCTGTTACAAAGAGCAGTGTTTGGAGACTGGGTTGCAGAAGGATGTTAAAGAGAAAAGAGTTGAGATACTGAGGTACAGAAGGACTGTTACAGAGAGTAGAGGTAGGAGACTGGGATGCAGAACCGTCATTGCAGAGAGTAGAGTTTTCAGACTTAGGTGCTGAAGAATTGTCGCAGAGAGCAGATGTTGGAGACTGGGGTGCAGAAAGAATGTTACAGAGAGCAGAGGTTGGAGACGAGTGCATGAGGATCTTACAGAGAGCAGAGGTTCGAGACTAGGGTGCAGAAGCACTGTTGCCAAAAGCAGAGTCCGGAGACTGGGTTGCAGAAGGGTCTTACAAAGAGCAGAGTTAGGAGACTGAGGTGCAGAAGGATCATTGCAGAGAGCACAGATTTCAGACTGAGTTGCAGAAGGACTGTTGCAGAGAGCAGATATTTAAGACTGGGATGCAGAAGGACTGTTGCAGAGAGCAGAGGTTAAAGACTGGGGTGAAGGAGGGTCGTTGTAGTGAGCAGAGTTTTTAGACTGAGTTGCAGAAGGACTGTTGCAGAGAGCAGATGTTGGAGACTGGGTACAGAAGGATTGTTGCAGAGTGCAGAGATTGGAAACTTGGGTGAGGAAAGATCTTTGATGAGAGCAGAGTTTGGAGTCCAGTGTGCAGAAGCACTGTTACAGAGAGCAGAGTTTGGAGACTGGGTTTCAGAATGATATTACAGAGAGCAGAGGTTCAGACAGGGGTCTAGAAGGATTTTTACAGAGAGCAGAGGTTGAAGACTTTGGGGCAGAAGGACTGTTACCCAGAGCATTGGTTGGAGTCTGAGGTGCAGAAGGACTGTTACAGAGAGCAAAGTTTGGAGACTCATGTGCAGAAGGACTGTTACAGAAAGTTGAGTTTGGATATTGTGGTACAGAAGGACAGTTAAGGCGAGCAGAGTTTGGAGACTGAGGAATAGGAGTGTTTCCGAGAGCAGAGGTTGGAGACTGGGGTGCTGCAGGACCCTCAATGAAAGCAGAGGTTAAAGACTGCGGTTGAGAAGGAATGTTAGAGAGAGCAGATTTTGGAAACTGGCGTGCAGAAAGATGTTACAGAGAGCAGAGTTTCGAGACTGTGGTTCAGAAGGACTGTTGCAGAGAGCACACGTTGCAGCCTGGTGTCCAGACGGATCGTTGGAGAGAGCAGAGTTTGGACTGGAGTTAGAATGACTGTTGCAGAGAGCAGATGCTGCAGACTGGGGTCAGTAGGATCATTGCAGAGACCAGTGGTTGGAGACTGGGGTGCAGAAATATCGTTGCAGAGAGCAGAGTTTGGAGACTGCCGTGCAGAAGGCCTGTTACAGAGAGGAGAGTTTGGAGAGTGGGGTTCAAAAAAACTGTTACAGAGAGCAGAGGTTGGAGACTGGGGTGCAGAAGGACTATCACAGAGAGCAGAGGTTGGAGACTGGGGTTCAGATGGATCTTATAGAGAGCAAATTTTGGAGACTGTGGTGCAAGAGGACTGTTGCAGAGAGCAGAGGTTGGACTGGTGTGAAGAAGAATCCTTGCCGAGAGCAGTGTTTGGAGACTGGGTTGCAGAAGGATGTTAAAGAGAAAAGAGTTGAGATACTGAGGTACAGAAGGACTGTTACAGAGAGTAGAGGTAGGAGACTGGGATGCAGAACCGTCATTGCAGAGAGTAGAGTTTTCAGACTTAGGTGCTGAAGAATTGTCGCAGAGAGCAGATGTTGGAGACTGGGGTGCAGAAAGAATGTTACAGAGAGCAGAGGTTGGAGACGAGTGCATGAGGATCTTACAGAGAGCAGAGGTTCGAGACTAGGGTGCAGAAGCACTGTTGCCAAAAGCAGAGTCCGGAGACTGGGTTGCAGAAGGGTCTTACAAAGAGCAGAGTTAGGAGACTGAGGTGCAGAAGGATCATTGCAGAGAGCACAGATTTCAGACTGAGTTGCAGAAGGACTGTTGCAGAGAGCAGATATTTAAGACTGGGATGCAGAAGGACTGTTGCAGAGAGCAGAGGTTAAAGACTGGGGTGAAGGAGGGTCGTTGTAGTGAGCAGAGTTTTTAGACTGAGTTGCAGAAGGACTGTTGCAGAGAGCAGATGTTGGAGACTGGGTACAGAAGGATTGTTGCAGAGTGCAGAGATTGGAAACTTTGGTGAGGAAAGATCTTTGATGAGAGCAGAGTTTGGAGTCCAGTGTGCAGAAGCACTGTTACAGAGAGCAGAGTTTGGAGACTGGGTTTCAGAATGATATTACAGAGAGCAGAGGTTCAGACAGGGGTCTAGAAGGATTTTTACAGAGAGCAGAGGTTGAAGACTTTGGGGCAGAAGGACTGTTACCCAGAGCATTGGTTGGAGTCTGAGGTGCAGAAGGACTGTTACAGAGAGCAAAGTTTGGAGACTCATGTGCAGAAGGACTGTTACAGAAAGTTGAGTTTGGATATTGTGGTACAGAAGGACAGTTAAGGCGAGCAGAGTTTGGAGACTGAGGAATAGGAGTGTTTCCGAGAGCAGAGGTTGGAGACTGGGGTGCTGCAGGACCCTCAATGAAAGCAGAGGTTAAAGACTGCGGTTGAGAAGGAAATGTTAGAGAGAGCAGATTTTGGAAACTGGCGTGCAGAAAGATGTTACAGAGAGCAGAGTTTCGAGACTGTGGTTCAGAAGGACTGTTGCAGAGAGCACACGTTGCAGCCTGGTGTCCAGACGGATCGTTGGAGAGAGCAGAGTTTGGACTGGAGTTAGAATGACTGTTGCAGAGAGCAGATGCTGCAGACTGGGGTCAGTAGGATCATTGCAGAGACCAGTGGTTGGAGACTGGGGTGCAGAAATATCGTTGCAGAGAGCAGAGTTTGGAGACTGCCGTGCAGAAGGCCTGTTACAGAGAGGAGAGTTTGGAGAGTGGGGTTCAGAAAAACTGTTACAGAGAGCAGAGGTGGAGACTGGGGTGCAGAAGGACTGTTACAGAGAGCAGAGGTTGGAGACTGGGGTTCAGATGGATCTTACAGAGAGCAAATTTTTTTAGACTGTGGTGCAAGAGGACTGTTGCAGAGAGCAGAGGTTGGAGACGTGTGAAGAAGAATCCTTGCAGAGAGCAGTGTTTGGAGACTGGGGTGCAGAAGGCCTGTTACAGAGAGCAGTGGTTGGAGACTGGGTTGCAGAAGTCTTGTTGCAGAGAGCAGAGGTTGGAGACTGTTGTGCAGAAGGACGATTACCGAGTGCAGAGTTTAAAGACTGGGTTGCAGAAGGATCTAACAGGGAGCAGAGTTCGGAGACTGAGGTGCAGAAGGTTCATTGCATACAGCAGAGTTTTCCCACTGAAGTGCAGAATGACTGTTGCAGAGACCAGATATTGGAGACTGGGGTGCAGAAGGACTGTTGCAGAGAGCAGACATTAGAGACTGGGGTTAAGAAGGATCGTTTAAGAGAGCAGAGGTTGGAGACTGGTGTGAAGAAGGATTGTTACAGAGAGCAGAGTATGGAAACTGGGTTTTAGAAAGATGCTACAGAGAGCAGAGTTTGGAGACTAAAGTGCAGAAGGACTGTTTCAGAGAGTTGAGGTTGGAGACTGAGGTGCAGAAGGACCATTGCAGAGAACAGAGTTTGGAGACTGAGGTGCAGAAGGATAGATACAGAGAACAGAGGTTGGAGACTGCAGTTCAGACAGACTGATATAGAAAGCAGAGTTTCGAGACTGGGGGTGTAGAAGGACCATTACAATGAGCACAGGTTGGAGACTGCGGTACAGAAGGACCAGATGTCGGAGACTGGGGAGCAGAAGGACTGTTGCAGAGGACAGATTTTGGATACGGGGGTGGATAAGAAATGTTCCAGAGTGCAGAGTATGGAATCTGGAGTGCACAAGATTCTTACAAAGAGCATAGGTTGGAGACTGTGGTGCAGAAGGACTGTTGAAGAGAGCAGATGTTGGAGCCTGGGGTCCAGAAGGAGCGTTGTAGATAGCAGAGTTTGGAGACTGGAGTGCAGAAGGGTCTTACAAAGAGCAGAGTTAGGAGACTGATGTGCAGAAGGATCATTGCAGAGAGCACAGATTTCAGACTGAGTTTCAGATGGACTGATGCAGAGAGCAGATATTGAAGACTGGGATGCAGAAGGACTGTTGCAGAGAGCAGAGGTTTAAGACTGGGTTGAAGGAGGGTCGTTGCAGTAAGCAGAGTTTTCAGACTGAGGTGCAGAAGGACTGTTGCAGAGAGCAGATGTTGGAGACTGGGTACAGAAGGATTGTTGCAGAGTGCATGGTTGGAGACTTTGGTGAGGAAGGATCTTTGATGAGAGCAGAGGTTGGAGACCGGTGTGCAGAAGCACTGTTACAGAGAGCAGAGTTTGGAAACTGGGTTTCAGAATGATATTAGAGAGAGCAGAGGTTGCAGACAGGGGTTTAGAAGGATTGTTACAGAGAGCAGAGGTTGAAGACATTGGTGCAGAAGGACTGTTACAGAGAGCATAGGTTGGAGTCTGAGGTGTAGAAGGACTGTTACAGAGAGCAGTGTTTGGAGACTCATGTGCAGAAGGACTGTTACAGGAAGCAGAGTTTGGAAATTGAGGTGCAAAAGGTCCGTTGCTGAGAGCATACGTTAAAGACTAATGTGCAGAAGGATTTTTACAGTGAGTATAGTTTGGAGACTGGGGTGCAGAAGGACTGTTACAGAGACTAGAGTTTGGAGACTTGGGTTCAGAAAGATCTTTCAGAGAGCTTAGTTCGGGGACTGGGGTACAGAAGGACTTTTGCAGAGAGCAGAGTTTGGCACTGGGGTGCACAAGGACCGTTGCTGAGAACAGATGTTGATGAATGGGGTGCAGAAGGACTGTTACAGAGAGCAGAGTTTGGAGACTGGGTTGTAGAAGTTTCTTTCAGAGAGCAGGGATTTGAGAATGAGTTGTAGAAGGACTGTTACACAGAGCAGATGTTGGAGAGTGGGGTGCAGACGGACTGTGTAAGAGAGCAGAGCAGAGGTTGGATACTGGGGTATAGAATGACTGTTGAAGAAAGCACATGTTGGAGATTTGGGTGCAAAACGACTGTTGTAGAGAGCAGAGGTTGGAGACTGAGGTGTAGAAGGACTGTTACAGAGTGCAGATGTTTGAGACTGGAATGCAGAAAGATCGTTGCAGAGAGCAGAACTTGGAGACTGAGGTGTAAAAAGATTGTTGCAGAGAGCAGAGGTTTGAGATTGCATGCAGAAGGACTTTTACAGAGAGCACAGGTAGGAGACTGGGGTGCAGAAGGAATGTTGCAGAGAGCAGATGTTGGAGATTGTGGTGCAGGCGGACTTTTGCAGAAAGCAGAGGTTGGAGACTGAGGTGCAGAAAGACTGTTAAAGAGAGCAGATATTGGAGACTGGGGTGCAAGAGAACTTATAGAGAAAGAAGATATTGGATACTGGGGTGCAGATTGACGGATAAAGAGAGCAGAGTTTGGAGACTCCGGTACATAAGGACTGGTATAGAAGGCAGAGGTTGGACACTGGGATGAAGAACGACTGTTGCAGAGAACAGAGTTTGGATACTGGGGTGCAGAAGGACTGTTGCAGAGAGCAGATGTTGGAGACTGGGGTGCACAAGCATCGTTGCAGAGAGTAGATTTTGGAGACTGGGGTGAACAATTTATCTTACAGAGAGCAGTGTTTGGAGACTGATGTACAGAAGGACTGTTAGAGAGAGTAGAGTTTGAAGACTGGGCTGCAGAAAGATTGTTGCAGAGAGCAGAGTTTCAGACTGAGGTACAGAAGAACTGTTGCAGAGAGAAGATGTTGGAGACTGGGATCACAAGGACTGTTGCAGCGAACAGAGGTTGTAGACAGGATGCAGAAGGATTGTTGCAGAGAGCAGAGGTTTAAGACTGGGGTGCAGAAGGACAGATACAGAGAGCAGATTTTGGAAACTGGGGTGAAGAAATCCTGGTACAGAGAGCAGAGTTTGAAGACTGGGGTGCACAAGGACTGTTACAGAGAGCAGAGTTTGAAGACTGGGTTGCAGAAGGATCTTACAGAGAGCAGAGGTTGGAGTCTAAGGTGCACAAGCACTGTTACAAAGAGTAGAGTTTGGAGACTGATGTGCAGAAGGATTGTTACAGAGAGCCGAGGTTGGAGAACAGAGGTTAGAGACTGGTGTGGAGAAGAACTGTTGCAGAGTGTAGATGTTGGAGACTGTGGTGCAGAAGGACTGATGCAGAGAACAGAGGGTGGAGATTGGGGTGCAGAAAGAACTTTGAAGAGAGCAGAGGTTGGAGACTGGAGTGCAGAAGGATCTTACAGTGAGAAGATGTTGTAGTCTGGGATGCAGAAGGACTGTGGCAGAGAGCAGACGTTGAAGACTGGGGTGCAGAAGGATTATTGCAGAGAGCAGAGGTTGGAGTCTGGGGTGCAGAAGAACTGTTGCAGAGAGCAGAGGTTGGAGACTGAGTTGTAGAAGTTTATTTCATAGAGCAGAGTTTGGAGACTGTGGTGCAGAAGGACTTTTACAGAGAGCAGAGGTTGGAGACTGGGGTGCACAAGCATTGTTGCAGAGAGTAGATGTTGGATACTGGGGTGAAGAATTCCTCTTATAGAGAGCAGTGTTTGGAGACTGGGGTGCAGAAGGCCTGTTACAGAGAACAGGGATTGGAGACTGGTGTGCAGCATGTGTTTCAGTGAGCAGAGTTTGTGGGCTAAGTTTAGAAGGGTCTTACAGAAAGCAGAGGTTGTAGACTGATGTACAGAAGGACTGTTACAGAGAGTAGAGTTTGAAGACTTGGGTGCAGAAGGATTGTTGCAGAGAGCAGAGTTTTCAGACTGAGGTACAGAAGAACTTTTGCAAAGAGCAGATGTTGGAGACTGGGGTTCACAAGGACTGTGACAGGAAGCAGAGTTTTTAGACTGGGGTGCCAAAAGATCTTTGCAGAGAGCAGAGGTTGGAGACTGAGGTGCAGAAGGATCATTGCGGAGAGCAGAGGTTCGAGACTCTTGTGCAGAAGGATCATTAAAGAGAGCAGAGTTTTGAGACTGGGGTGCAGAAGGATTGATACAGAGAGCAGAGGATGGAGACTGGGGTGCAGAAGGATTATTGCAGAGAGCAGAGCTTTTAGACAGGCATGTAGAAGGACTGTTGCAGAGAGTAGAGGAAGGAGATTGGGGTGCAGAAGGACTGTATCAGAGAGCAGAGGTTAAAGACTAAGGTGCAGAAGGACAGTTACACAGAACAGAGTTTGAAAACTCGGGTGCAGAAGGACCCTTACAGAGAGCAGTGGATGGAGACTGCAGTACAGAAGGACTGTTACATAGAACAGAGGTTGGAACTGGTGTGGAGAAGAACTGTTGCAGAGAGTAGATGTTGGAGACTGTGGCGCAGAAGGACTGATTCAGAGAACAGATGTTGGAGACTGGGGTGCAGAAGGAACTTTGAAGAGAGCAGAGGTTGGAGACTGGGGTGCAGAAGGATCTTACAGTGAGAAGAGTTTGGAATCTGGAATGCAGAAGGACTGTGGCAGAGAGCAGACGTTGGAGACTGGGGTGCAGAAAGATTACTGCAGAGAGCAGAGGTTGGAGACTGGGGTGCAGAACGACTGTTGCAGAGAGCAGAGGTTGGAGACTGAGGTGCAGAAGGACTCTTACAGAGAGCAGATTTTGGAGATTGTGGTGCACGACTGATACAGAAAACAGATGTTGGAGACTGGAGTGCAGAATGATTGTTGCAGACAGCAGAGGTTGGAGACTGGGTTGCAGAAAGACTGTTGCATAGAGCAGAGGTTGGAGACTTAGTTGCAGAAGGACTGTTACAGAGAGCAGAGGTTGGAGACTGTGGTGCAGAAAGACTGATACAGTAAGCAGTGTTTGGAGACAGGGGTGCCGAAGGACTGTTACAGAGAGCAGAGTTTGGAAACTGGGATGCAGAAGGACTGTTGCAGAGAACAGAGGTTTGAGACTAGGGTGCAGAAGGATTGTGGCAGAGAGCAGTGTATTCAGACTGAGGTGCAGAAGGACTAATGTAGAGAACAGATGTTGGAGACTGGTGTGCATAATGACTGTTGCAGAGAGCAGAGGTTGGAGACTTCTGTGCAGATGGACTGTTCCAGAGAGTAGATGTTGGAGATTATGTGCAGAAAGCCTGTTAAAGACAGCAAAGTTTGGAGAAGGGGTGCAGAAAGACTGTTACAGAAAGCAGAGATTGGAGATTGGTTTGCAAAAGGATCTTACAGAGAGTAGAGTTTGGAGACTGAGATGCAGAAGGACTGTTACAGAGTGTTGAGTTTGAAGACTGAGATGCAGAAGGACAATTGCAGATAGCATAGGTTTAAGACTGAGGTGCAGAAGGACTGTTAAATACAGCAGCGGTTGGAGACTGAGGTGCAGAAGGACTGATACAGAAAGCAGAGTTTTGAGACTGCGGTACTGAAGGACCATTATAGAAAGCAGAGGTTGGAGACTGCGGTGCAGAAGAACTGCTATAGAGAGAAGAGTTTGGAGACTGGGGTGCAGAAGGACTGTTGCAGGGAACAGAGGTTGGCGACTGAGGTGCCGAAGGACCTTTAAAGATAGCAGAGGTTGAAGACTAGGGTGCAGAAGAATCTTACAAAGAGCAGAGTCTGGAGACTGGAGTGCAGAAGAATTGTTGCAGAGAGCAGAGGCTGGAAACTTGGTTGCAGAAGGACTGTTGCAGAGAAAAGAGTATAGAGACTGAGGTGCAGAAGTACTGTTACATAAAACAGAGGTTGGAGACTGTGGTGCAGGACTGACTTGGGTGGAGAATGACTGTTGCATATAGCAGATGTTGGAGACTGGGGTGCAGAAAGACTGCTGCATAGAACAGAGGATGGAGACTGGGGTGCAGAAGGACTGTTACAGAGAGCAGAGGTTGCAGACTGAGTTGCAGAAAGACTCTTAAAGAGGGCATAGTTTGGACACTGTGGTGCAAAACGACTGATACAGAAAGCAGAGGTTGGATACTGGGGTGCATAAGGACCCTTACAAAGAACAGAGTTTGGAGACTGAGGTACAGAAAGACTGGTAAAAAGAGCAAAGTTTGGAGACTGGTGTGCAGAATAACTGATGTAGAGATCAGAGGTTGGAGATTGGGGTCCAGAAAGATCGATGGGTCGAGCAGAGTAATGAAACTGGGGTATAGAAGGACTGTTGCAGAGAGCAGAGTTTGAAGACTGGGGTGTAGAAGGACTGTTGCAGAGAGCAGATGTTGGACACCGAGGTGCAGTAGAATCGTTTGGGCGAGCAGAGTATGGAGACTTGGGTGTAGAAGGACTGTTGCAGAGAGCAGAGGTTTGAGACTGGGGTGTCTAAGGACTGTTTAAAAGAGCAGATGTTGGAGACTTGGGTGCAGAAGGACTGTTGCATAGAGCAGAGATTGGAGACTGAGGTACAGAAGAGCTGTAACAGAGAGTGGAGGTTGGAGACTGGGGTGAAGATGGACTATTGCAGAGAGCAGAGTTTTCAGACTGAGGTACAGAAGAACTGTTGCAGAGAGCAGATGTTGGAGACTGGGGTTCACAAAGACTGTTGCAGCGAGCAGAGTTTTGAGACTGGGGTGCCAAAGGATCTTTGCAGAGAGCAGAGGTTGGAGACTGAGGTGCAGAAGGATCGTTGCGGAGAGAATAGGTTCGAGACTGGGGTGCAGAAGGATCATTACAGAGAGAAGAGTTTGGAGCTTGGGGTGCAGAAGGAATGTTGCAGAGAGCAGAGGTTGGAGACTTGGGTGCAGAAGGACTGTGGCAGAACGCAGAGGTTAGAGACTGAGATGCAGAAGGACTGATAGAGAAAGCAGATGTTGAAGACTGGGGTGCAGAAGGACCATTACAGAGAGCAGAGGTTAAAGACTGGTGTGCAGAAGGACTGTTACAGGGAGCAGACATTAGAGACTGGGTTTCAGAAGGATTTTACAGAGAGCAATGGTTTGATACTGGGGTGTAGAAGGAATGTTGCAGAGAGCAGAGGTTTGAGACTGAGGTGCAGAAGGACTGTTGCTTAAAGCAGATGTTGGCGATTGAGGTGCTGTAGGACATTTTCAGAGAGCAGAGTTTGGAGAGTGGGGTGCAGAAGGATTATTGCAGAGAGCAGAGTTTTCAGACTGAAGTACAGAAGAAATTTTGCAGAGAGCAGATATTGTAGACTTGATTGTACAAGGACTGTTTCAGCGACCAGAGTTTGGAGACTGGGGTGCAGAAGGATCATTGCAGAGAGCAGACGTTGGAGACTGGCGTGCAGATGGACTGATAAAGAGAGAAGAGTTTGGAGACTGGGGTGCAGAAGGCCTGTTACAGAGAGCAGAGATTGAAGGCTGGGGTGACTAAGGACTGTTACAGAGAAAAGAGTTTGGAGACTGGGTTGCAGAAAGATCTTACAGAGAGCAGAGATTGAAGTCTGAGGTGAAGAAGCACTGTTACGAAGAGTAGAGGTTGAAGACTGAGGTGCAGAAGGACCCTTGCAGAGAGCAGAGATTGGAGACTGAGGTACAGAAGGACTGTTGCTCAAAGTAGAGGTTTTAGACTGCAATGTAGAAAGACTTTTGCAGAGAGCAGAGGTTGGAAACTGAGGTGCAGAAGGACTGTTATAGAGAGCAGAGGTATGAAACTGAGGTGCAGAAGGACTGTTATAGAGAGAAGATGTTGGAGACTGGGGTGCAGAAAGACTAATACAGAAAGCAGATATTAGAGTCTGGGGTACAGAAAGACCGTTACAGAGAGCAGAGTTTGGATTCTGCATTACAGGAGAACTGTTACAGAGAGCAGAGGTTGGAGACAGGGGTGCAGAAGGACTGTAAAAAAGAGCAGATGTTGGTAACTAGGGTGCCAAATGACTGTTGCAGAGATCAGAGGTTGGAGACAGCGGTGCAAAAGGATCTTACAGAGAGCAGAATTTGTAGACTTAGGTGCAGAAGGACTGTTCTGGAGATCACAGGTTGGAGACTGGGGTGCAGTAGGATCATTGCAGAGAGCAGAGTTTAAATACTGGGGTGCAGAAGGATCGTTGCAGAGAGCAGAGTTTAGAGACTGGGGTGCAAAAGGCCTGCTACAGAGAGCAGATTTGTACAGAAGGCCTGTTACAGAGAGGAGAGGTTGAAGACTGGGGTGCAGAAGGACATTTACAGAGAGCAGAGTGTTAACTGGGTTGCTGAAGGATCTTACAGAGAGCAGAGGTTGGAGACTAAGGTGCAGGTGGACTGTTACAGAGAGCAGTGGTTGAAAACTAGGGTGAAGAAGGATCGTGGAGAGCAGAGGTTTCAGACTGAGGTGCAGAAGTACTGTTACAGAGTCCCGAGGTTGGAGATTGAGGTGTAGAAGGACTGATACCGAGAACAGACTTTGGAGACTGAGGTGCAGAAGGACTGTTACAGAAAGCAGAGGTTGGAAATTGGGGTGCAGATGGACCGTTACAGAGAGAAGAGGTGGGAGACTACGGTATAGAAGGACTGTTACAGAGAGCAGAGGTGGGAGACTTGGGTGCAGTAGTACTGTTACAGAAATCACAGGTTGGAGACTGAGGTGCAGACGGATAGACGCAGAGAGCAGAGGTTGGAGACTGGGGTTCAGAAGGACTGATACAGAAAGCAGAGGTTGGAGACTGGGGTGCAGAAGGACCGTTACAGAGAGCAGAGTTTGGTGACTGCGGTACAGAAGGATTGTTACAGACAGCAGATACTGGAGACTGGGGAACAGAAAGACTGTTGCAGAGAACAGAGTTTGGAGACAGGGGTGCCACAGGACCGTTGCAGAAAGCAGAGGTTGGCAACTGGGATCTAGAAGGAATGTTAGAGAGCAGAGTTCGGAAAATGGAGTGCAGAAAGATCTTACAGAGAGCACAGGTTGGAGACTGTGGTGCAGAAAGACTGTTGCAGAGAGCAGACGTTGCAGACTGGGGTCCAGAAAGATCGCTGCAGAGAGCAGAGTTTGCAGACTGGGGTGCATAAGGTTGTTGCAGAGAGAAGTGTTTGGAGACTGAGGTGCAGAAACACTGTTACAGAGAGCAGATGTTGGAGACTGGGTTGCAGAAGAACTGTTGTAGAGAGAAGAGGTTGGAGACTGAGGTATATAAGAACTGTTACAGAGAGTAGAGGTAAGAGACTGGAGTTGAGATGGATCTTACAGAGAGCAGAGTTTGGAGACTGAGGTGCAGATGTATTGTAACAAACATCTGAGTTTGGAGACTGGGGTGTAGGAGATTCTTTGCAGACAGCAGAGTTTTCAGAGTGTAATGCATAAGGACTGTTGCAGAGACCAGATGTTGGAGAGTGGGATGTAGAATGACTGTTGCAGAGAGCATAGTTTAGAGACTGAGGTGCAGAAGGACTGTTACAGGAAGCAGAGGTTTGAAATTGGATTGAAGAAGTACCGTTAAAGAGAGCAGAGTTTGGAGACTGCGGTTTAGGTCTGTTACCGAGAGCAGAGGTTGGCGACTGGGATGCAGAAGGACTCTTACAGAGAGCAAAAGTTGGAGACTGAGGTGCAGAAGGATGGATACAGAGAACAGAGGCTGGATACTCGGATTCAGACAGGCTGATACAGAAAGCAGAGTTTGGAGACTGGGGTGTAGAAAAACCGAAACTGAGAGCACTGGTTGGACACTGCGGTACAGAAAGACTGTTACAGAGAGCAAATCTCAGAGACTGCGGAGAAGAAAGACTGTGACAGAGAGAAGAGGTTGGAGAATGAGATGTAGAAGGACTGTTACAGACAGCAGAGTTTGGAGACTGGGGTGCAGAAGGACTGTAATAGAGAGCAGAGTTCAGAGACTGGGGTACAGATGGATCTTACAGAGAGCAGAGTTTAGAGACTGGGGTGCAAAAGGACTGTTGCACAGAGCAGAGGTTGGAGACTGAGGTGGAGAAGAATCGTTGCAGAGAGAAGAGGTTGGAGACTGGGGTGCAGAAGGCCTCTTACACAGAGCAGAGTTTGGAGACTGGGTGGCAGAAGTTCTGTTAAAGAGAGCAGAGGTTGGAGACTGTTGTGCAGAAGGACTGTTAAAGATTGCAGAGATTAGAGACTTGGTTGCAGAAGGATGAAACAGAGGGCAGAGTTGAAAGAGTGAGGTGCATAAGGACTGTTACAGTGAGCAGATTTAGAAGACTGGGGTGCAGAAGGGTCGTTGCATAGAGCAGAGTTTTCAGACTGAGGTGCAGAAATGACTGTGTAGAGAGCAGATGTTGGAGACTGGAGTGAAGAAGGACTGTTGCAGAGAGCAGATGTTGGTAACTAGGGTCCAGAAGAACTGTTGTAGAAAGCAGAGCTTGGAGACTGAGTTGCAGAAGGACTCTGCAGAGATCAGAGGTTGGAGACTGAGATGCAGAAGGACTCTTACAGAGATCAGAGTTTGGAGACTAGGGTACAGAAGGACTGATACAGAAAGCAGAGATTGGAGTCTGGGGTGCAGAAAGACCGTTACAGAGAGTAGAGTTTTGATACTGCAGTACAGAAGGACTGTAACAGAGAGCAGAGGTTGAAAACTGGGGTGCAGAAGTACTGTAGCAGAGAGCAGATGTTGGTAACTAGGGTGCAGAAGGACTGTTACACAGAGCAGAGGTTGGAGACAGGGGTGCAGAAGGATCTTACAGAGAGCAGAATTTGGAGATTGAGGTGCAGAAGGACTTTTGCAGAGATCAGAGTTTAAAGACTGGGGTGCAGTCGGATCATTGCAGAGAACAAGTTTCGAGACTGGGGTGCAGAAGGATCATTGCAGAGAGCATAGAATGGAAACTGGGGTGAAGAAAACCTGCTATAGAGAGAAGAGTTTTGAGACTGGCGTGCAGAAGGCCTGTTACAGAGAGGAGAGGTTGAAGACTGGGGTGCAGAAGGACTGTTACAGAGACCAGAGTTTGAAAATTGGGGTGCAGAAGGATCCTAAAGAGAGCAAAGGTTGAAGACTGCGGTATAGAAGGAGTGTTACAGAGAGCAGAGACTGGGATCCTGAAGGATCTTACATAGAGCAGAGGTTGCAGACTGACGTGTAGCTTCACTGTTACAGACTGCAGTGGTTGAAGACTGGGTGCAAAAGGATCGTGCACAGAGCAGAGGTTTCAGACTGAGGTGCAGAAGGACTGTTACAGAGAACAGAGGTTGGAGACTGAGGTGTAGAAAGAGTGTTACAGAGAGCAGAGCTTGGAGACTCAGGTGCAGAAGGACTGTTACAGGAAGCAGAGTTTGGAAATTGGGTTGCAGAAGGACTTTTACAGAGAGCAGAGGTTGGAGACTGCGATATAGGATTGTTATCGAGAGCAGATGTTGGAGACTGGGGTGCAGAAGGACTCTTACATAGAACACAGGTTGGAGACTGAGGTGCAGAAGGATAGATACAGAGAACAGAGGTTCGAGACTGGGGTTCAGACTTACTGATACACAAAGCAGAGTTTGGAGACTGGGGTGTAGAAGGACCATTACGAAGAGCAGAGGTTGGAGACTGCGGTACAGAACGACTGTTACAGAGAGCAGATCTCGGAGACTGGGGAGCAGAAGGACTGTTGCAGAGGACAGAGGATGAAGACTGGGTTGGAGAAAGAATGTTACAGAGAGCAGAGTTTGGAAACTGCAGTGCAGAAGGATCTTACAGAGAGCAGAGGTTGAGGACTGTGGTGCAGAATGACTGTTGTAGAGAGCAGACGTTAAAGACTGGGTTCCAGAAGGATCGTTGCAAAGAGCAGAGTTTGGAGACTGGGCTGAAAAAAGTACTGTTACAGAGAGCAGAGTTTGGAGACTGGGGTGCGGAAGTACTGTTGCAGAGAGCAGATGTTGGAGACTGGAGTGGAGAAGAATCGTTGCAGAGAGAAGAGGTTGGAGACTGTTGTGCAGAAGGACTGTTACAGAGAGCAGAGTTTAAATACTTGGTTGCAAAATGATCTTACAGAGAGCAGATTTGGGAGACTGAGGTGAAGAAGGACTGTTAGGAGAGCAGAGGTAGAAGACTGGGGTGCAGAAGGACTGTTACAGATAGCAGAAATTGGATGAAGGTTTGCAGAAGCATCTTACAGAGAGAAGAATTAGGAGACTGAGGTGCAGAAGGATTTTTGTAGAGATCAGAGGTTGGAGAGTGGGGTAAAGTTGGATCATTGCAGAGAGCTGATGATGGAGACTGGGGTGCAGAAGGATCGTTGCAGAGAGCAGATTTTGGAGACTGGTGTCCAAAAGGCCTGCTACAGAGAGAAGAGTTTGGAGACTAACGTGCAGAAGGCCTGTTACAGGAGATGTTGGAAACTGAGGTGCAGGTGGACTGTTACAGAGAGCAGTGGTTGGAGACTGGAGTGCAGAAGGACTGTTACAGAGAGCAGAGGTTTGGAGACTGAGGTGCAGAAGGATTGTTACAGAAAGAAAAGGTTGGAAATTGGGGTGCAGAAGGACCGTTACAGAGACAAGAGTTTGTAGACTGCGGTATAGAAAAACTTTTATAGAGAGAAGAGGTTGGAGACTGGGGTGCAGAAGAAATGTTACAGAGAGAACAGTTTGGAGACTGAGGTGCAGAAGGAGTGTTACAGAAAGCAGAGGTTTGAAATTGGGGTGCAGAAGGAATGTTACAGAGAGCCCAGGTTGGAGAGTGAGGTGCAGAAGGATAGATAAAGAGAGCAGAGATTTGAGACTGAGGTTCAGAAGGACTGATACAGAAGGTAGAGTTTGGAGATTGGGGAGATGAAGGACCGTTACGGAGAGTAGAGGTTGGAGACTGGAGAGCAGAAGGACTGTTGCAGAGGACAGAGTTTGGAGACTGGAGTGCAGCAGGACACTTGCAGAAAGCAGATGTTAAAGACTGGGGTGGAGAAGGAATGTTACAGAGAGCAGAGTTTGGAAACTGGAGTGCAGAAGGATCGTACAGAGAGCAGAGTTTGGAGACTGTTGTGCAGAAGGATTGTTACAGAGAACAGAGGTTGGAGACTGGGGTCCAGAAAGATCGTTGCAGAGAGCAGAGTTCGGAGACTGGGGTGCAGAAGGACTGTTGCAGAGAGCAGAGGTTTGAGACTTGGGTGCAGAAGGACTGTTGTAGAGAGCAGAGTTTTGAGACTGGAGTTCAGAAGGAGGGGTTTAGAGAGCAGAGTTTGGAGACTGGAGTGCAGAAGGACTGTTGCAGAGAGCAGAGTTAGTAGTCTGATGTGCAAAAAGAATCTTAAAGACAGCACAGTTTGGAGACTGGGGTGCAGAAGGACTGTTACAGGAAGCAGAGGTTGGTGACTGTGGTGCTGAAGGACTGTTGCAGAGAGCAAACTTAGGAGACTGGGGTTCAGATTGGTCTTAAAGAGTGAAGAATTTGGAGACTGAGGTTCAGAAGGACTGTTGCAGAGATCAGAGGTTGGAGACTCGGGTGCAGTAGGATCATTGAAGAGAACAGTGGTTGGAGACTGGGGTGCAGAAGGATCTTTGGAGAGAGCAGATTTTGAAGACTGGGGTGCAGAAGGCCTGCTACAGAGAGCAGAGTTTGGAGACTGAGATGAAGAAGGACTGTTACAGAAACCAGAGGTTAGAAATTTGGGTGCAGAAAAACCGTTACAGATACCAGAGTTTCGGAGACTTAATATAGAATAACTGATACAGTGTGCAGAGGTTGGAGACTGTGGTGCAGAAGGACTGTTTCAGAGAGCAGAGGTTGGAGATTGGGGTCTAGAAGAATCTTGCAGAGAGCAGAGTTTGGAGACTGGGGTGCAGAAGAACTATTTCAGAGTGCAGAGGTTGGATACTTGGGTTCAGATGAATCTTACAGAGAGCAGAGGTTGGAGACTGGTGTTCAAATTGACTGTTGCAGAGAGTAGAGCTTGGAGACTGGAGTGCAGAAGGACTCTTACAGAGAGCAGAGGTTTGAGACTGGGGTGCAGACAAACTGTTGCAAGGAACAAAGTTTTGACACTGGGGTGCAGAAGGATCGTTGCAGAGAGGAGGTTGGAGACTGGGATGCAGAAGGCCTGTTACATATAGCAGAGTTTGAAGACTGGGGTGTAGAAGGCCTGTTACAGACAACAGAGTTTGGAGACTGGGGTGCAGAAGAACCATTACAGAGAGCAGAGGTTGGAGATTGCAGTACAGAAGGACTGTTACACATAGCAGAGTTTGGAGACTGGGGAGCAGAAGGACTTTTGTAGAGAACAGAGGTTGGAGACTGGGGTGCTACAGGATTGTTGTAGAAAGAAGAGGTTGGAGACTTGGGTGGAAAAGAAATGTTGTAGAGAACAGAGTTTTGAAACTGGTGTGCAGAAGGATCTAAAAGAGAGCAGAGGTTGGAAACTGGGGTGCAGAAGGAGTGTTGCAGAGAGCAGAGCTTAGAGACTAAAGTGCAGAAGATTGTTGCAGAGAGCAGAAGTTGAAGACTGAGGTTCACAAAAACTGTTATAGAGATTAGAGGTTGTAAATATGGGTTCAAAAGGTCTGATACAGAGAGCAGAGGTTGGAGACTGGGGTGCAGAAAAAATGTTACAGAAAGCAGAGTTTGGAGACAGGGTTACAAAAGAATCTAAAAGAGAGCAGATTTTGGAGACTGAGGTGCAGCAGGACTGTTACAGAGAAAAGAGTTTAGAGACTGGGGTGCAGAAGTACTGATACAGAGAGCAGAGGTTGGAGACTGAGGTGCAGAAGGACCGTTAGAGAGAGCAGGGTTTGTAGACTGCTGTACATAAGGACCGTTAAAGAGAGCATAATTTGAAGACTAGGATACAGAAGGACTGGTGCAGACAGCAGAGGTTGGAGACTGTGGTTCAGGAGGACTGTTGCAGAGAACAGAGGTTAGACAATGGGGTGTAGAAGGACTTTTGCAGAGAGCAGAGGTTTGAGACTGAGGTGCAAAAGGACTGGTACAGAGAACAATGGTTGGAGACTGGGGTGCAGAAGAATTGTTACAGAGAGCAGAGTTTTTAGAAAAGGTTGCACAGGGATCTTACAGAGAGCAGAGGTTGTAGACCAAGGTGCAGCAGGACTGTTACAGAGAGCAGAGGTTGGAGACTAGGGTGCAGAAGGATCGTTTCAGAGAACAGAGTTTTCAAACTGAGGTGCAGAAGGATTTTGCAGAGAGCACATGTTGGAGACTGGGGTGCAGAAGGACTGTTGCAGAGAGCAGTGGTTGGAGACTGGGGTGCAGAAGGATAGTTGTAGAGAGCAGAGGTTGGAGACTGGGGTGCAGAAGAATTGTTATAGAGAAAAGATGTTGGAGAGTGGGGTGCAGAAGGCCTGTTACGGAGAGCAGCGTTTGGTGAAGGGGTGCAGAAGTACTTTTACTAAGAGTAGAGTTTTGAGAATGAGGTGCAGAAGAACCGTTACAGAGAGTGGAGTTTGGAGACTGGGATGCAGAGGGACTTCTGCAGAGAGCAGAGGCTGGACATGGGGTGTAGAAGGACTGTTGCCGAGAGCACAGGTTTGAGATTTGGGTGCAGAAGCACTGTTGCAGAGAGTAGAGGTTCTAGACTGCCTTTATGTAGGACTGTTACATGAACAGAGTTTTGAGACTTTGGTGCAGAAGGACTCTTGCAGAGAGCAGATGTTGGAGACTGGGTTGAAGAAGGACTGTTGCAGAGAGCAGAGTTTGTAGACTGAGCTGCAGAAGGACTGTTACAGAGAGCAGAGTTTGGAGATTGGGGTGCAGATGTACTGATACTGAAAGCAGAGTTTGGAGTCTCCAGTGCAGAAGGACTGTTGCAGAGAGCAGAGGTTGGAGAATGGGGTCCAAAAGGCCTGATACACAGAGCAGAGGTTGGAGACTTTGGAACAGAAGGACTGTTACAGACAGCAGAATTTGGAGACAGGGTTGCAGAAGGATCTTACAGAGAGCAGAGTTTGGAGACTGGGGTACAGCAGGACTGTTACAGAGAGCAGAAGTTGGAAACTGGGTTGCAGAATGATCGTTGCAGAGAGCAAAGATTTCAGACTGAGGTGCAGAACGACTGTTGCAGAAAGCATATATTGGAGACTGGGGTGGAGAAGGACTGTTTCAGAGTGCAGAATTTGGAGACTGGGGTGCAGAAGAACTTTTGTAGAGAGCATAGGTTGGAGACTGGGGTGCAGAAGAACTGACGCAAAGAGCAGAGGTTGGAGACTGCGGTGCAGAGGGAATGTTACTAAGAGAAGAGTTTAGAGACTGGGGTGCAGAAGTAAGAATACAGAGAGCAGAGTTTGGAGACTGGGGTGCAGAAGGACCGTTAGAGAGCAGAGTTTGTAGACTGCTGTACATAAGGACCGTTACAGAGAGCATAAGTTGAAGACTAGGGTACAGAAGGACTGTTGCAGACAGCAGAGGTTGGAGACTGTGGTTCAGAAGGACTGTTGCAGAGAACAGAGGTTAGAGAATGGGGTGTAGAAGGACTTTTGCAGAGAGCAGAGTTTTGAGACCGCCGTGCAAAAGGACTGTTACAAGAACAAATGTTGGACAATAGGTGCAGAAGGACTGTTACAGAGGGCAGAGTTTACAGACTGGGTTGCAGAAGGATCTTAGAGAGAGCAGATGTTGGAGACTGAGGTGCATAAGGACTGTTACAGATAGTAGAGTTTAGAGACTAAGGTGCAGAAGAACTGTTGCAGATAGCAGAGGTTGGAGACTGGTGTGTAGAAGGACTGTTGCAGGGACAAGTTTGAGACAGCAGTTCTGAAGGACTGTTGCAGAGAGCAGAGTTTGAAGACTGAGATGCAGAAGGACTGTTACAGAGAGTAGAGGTTGGAGACTGAGTTACAGAAGGATTGTTACAAAGAGCAGAGGTTGAAGACTGGGGTGCAGAAAGAGTGTTGCAGATAGAAGAGGTTGGATACTGGGGTGTAGAAGGACTTTTGCAGGCAGCAGAGGTTGGAGACTGGGGTGCAGAAGGAGTTTTGCAGAGAGCAGAGTTTGGAGACTGAATTACAGAAGGACTGTTACAGAGAGCAGAGGTTGGAGACTGGGGTGCAGAAGGACTTTTGCAGAGAGCAGAGTTTGGACACTGCGGGGCAAAAGGATCATTGCAGAGAGCAGAGGTTGGAGACTGGGTTGCAGAAGGATTGTTACAGAGAGTAGAGGCTTGAGACTGGTGTGCATAAGGACTGTTGCAGGGAGCAGACGTTGGAGACTGGTGTGCAGAAGGATCTTTGCAGACAGCAGTGGTTTGAGACCGGGGTGCAGAAGGATTGTTATAAAGAACAGAGTTTGGAGACTGGGGTGCAGAAGGCCTGTTATGGAGAGCAGAGTTTGGACAAGCGGTTCAGAAGTACATTTACAGAGAGTAGTTTTTGAAGACTGAGGTGCAGAAGGATCATTGCAGAGAGCAGAGGTTGGAGATTGAGGTGCAGAAGGATTGTTAAGTAGAGCAGAGGTTTGATACTGGGTTGCAGAGCGTCTGTTGCAGAGAGCAGAGGCTGGACACTGAGGTGTATGAGGACTGTAGCAGAGAGCACAGGTTCACATCGGGGTGCAGAAGGACTGTTGCAGAGAGCAGAGGTTGGAGACTGGGTTACAGATGGACTGTTACAGAGTCAGAGGTTGAAGATTTGGTGCAGAAGGTCTGTTGCAGAGAGAAGATGTTGGAGATTTGGGTGCAGAAGGACTGTTGCAGAGAGCAGAGTTTGTAGACTGAGGTGAAGAAAGACTCTTACAGAGAGCAGGTTTTGGAAATTTTGGTGCAGATGGACTGATACAGTAAGCAGAGTTTGGAGACTGGGATGCAGAAGGAGTGTTACAGAGAGCAGAGGATGGAGACTGGTGTGCAGAAGGCCTGTTAAAGAAAGCAGAGTTTAAAGACTGGGGTGCAGAAGGACTGTTACAGAAAGCAGAGTTTGGAGACTTCTTTTCAAAAGGATCATACAGAGAGCAGAGTTTGGAGACTGAAGTTCAGAAGGACTGTTACAGAGAGTAGATGTTGAAGACTGAGGTGTAGAAAGACTATTGCAGAGAGCAGATTTTGGAGACTGAGGTGCAGAAGGACTGTTGCGGTGTGCAGAGGTTGGAAACTTGGGTGTAGAAGGACTGTTGCAGAGAGCAGCGGTTGGAGATTGGGGTGCTGAAGGACTGTTCAGAGAGCAGAATTTGGAGACTGAGGTGCAGGAGGACTGTACAGCGAGCAGAGGTTGGAGAAGTAAGTGCAGAAGGACTGATACAGAAAGCAGGGGTTGGAGACTGGTGTGCAGAAGGACAGTTACAGAGAGAAGAGTTTGGAAACTGGAGTAAATAAGGACTGTTACAGAGAGAGGAGGTTGAAGACTGGGGTGGAGACGGACTGTTGCAGAGATCAGATGTTAACGACTGGGGTGCAGAAGGACTGTTGCATTAAGGAGGTTGGAGAATTGGGTGCAGAAGGACTGTTGCAGAGAGTAGAGGTTGGAGACTGGAGAGCAGAAGAACTGTTGCGAAGAGAAGACATTAGAGATTGGGGTGGAGAAAAAGTGTTGCTGAGAGCAGTGGTTAGAGACTTGAGTGCAGAAGTACTGAGAGAGAAAGCAGAGATTGGAGACTGGGGTTCAGAAGGACTGCTGTAGAGAGCAGAGGTTGGAAACTGGGGTGGAGAAAGACTGTTGCAGAGAGTTGCATTTGGAGATTAAGGTGCACCAGGACTGTTGCAGAGAGCAGAGGTTGGAGACTGAAGTGGAGAAAGACTGTTAAAGAGAGCAGAGGTTGGAGACAGGAGTGCAGAATGACTGATACATAAAGCAGAGGTTGGAGACTGGGGTGCAGAAAGACCAATGCAGAGAGCAGAGGTTAGAGATTGTGTTGCAAAAAAATCTTACGGAGAGCAGATGTTGGAAACTGAGGTGAAGAGGGACTGTTGCAGAGAGCAGAGGTCGGAGATTGGGGTACAGCAGGCTTGTTGGCGAGAACAGAGTTTGGAGTCTGAGGTGCAGAAGGACTGATACAGAATGCAGAGTTTGGAGACTGGGTTGCAGAAAGACCATTACAGAGAGCAGAAGTTTGAGACTACAGTACAGAAGGACTGTTACAGAGAGCAGAGTTTGGAGAGTGGGGTGTAGAATTACTGTTACAAAGAGAAGTGGTTGGAGTATGGGGTGCAGAATAAGTGTTGTAGAGAACAGATTTTGGAGACTCGGGTGCAGAAGGACCATTGTAAAAAGCAGAGGTTGGAGACTGGGTTTCAGATGGATCTTACAGAGAGCAGAGGTTGGACACTTAGGTGCAGAAGAACTGTTGCAGAGAGCAGAGGTTTGAGATTGGGGTGCAGAAAGACTGTTGCAAAGAGCAGAGGTTGGAGTCTTAGGTGCACTAGGAAACCTTCAGAGAGCAGAGGTTGAAGACTGGGGTTCAGAAAAACTGATACAGAAAGCAGAGTTTGTAGACTGGGGAGCAGATGGATCGTTACAGAGAGCAGAGTTTGGAGACTGCAGTACAGAAGGACTGTTACAGAGAGCAGAGGTTGGAGACTGGGGTGGAGAAGGACTGTGGCAGAGAGCAGATTTTGGAGACTGGGGTGCAGAAGGACTGTTGCAGAGATCAAGGTTGAAGACTGGGGTGCTGAAGGACTGTTGCAGAGAGCAGAGATTGCAGAGTGAGTTGCAGAAGGACTTTTTCAGAGAGCAGAGTTTGAAGACTGTGTTTCAGAAGGACAGATACAGAAAGCAGAGGTTGGAGACTGGGGTGAAGAAGGACCCTTACAAAGAATAATGTTTGAAGGCTCTTGTACAGAAGAACTGTTGTAGAGAACAGAGGTTGGAGACTGGGGTGCAGAGGGACCGTTGCAGAGAGCAGAGTTTTGAGACTGGGGTGGAGAAGGAATGTTACTGAGAGAAGAGTTTGGAAACTGAAGTGCATAAGGATCTTACAGAGAGAAGAGTTTGGAAACTGGGGTGCAGAGAGACCGTTGCAGAGAGCAGAGTCTGGAGACTGAGGTGCAGAAGGACTGTTGCAGAGAGCAGATATTGAAGACTTGGGTGTAAAATGACTGTTGCAGAGAGCAGAGGTTTGAGATTGGGGTGCAAAAGAACTGTTGCAGAGAGCAGAATTTAGAGACTGAGGTGCAGAAGAACTGTTACAGAGAGCAGAGGTTGGAGACTTGATTGCAGAAGGACTGATACAGAAAGCAGAGGTTTGAGACTGGGGTACAGAAGGAATGTTACAGAGAGAAGCGTTTGGAAACTGGGGTGCAGAAGGATCTACAGAGATAAGAGTTTGAAAACTGGGGTGCAGAAGGATCGTTGCAGAGAGCAGAGTGTGTAGACTGGGGTGGCGAAGAACTGTTACAGAGAGCAGAGGTTGGAGATTTGGGTGCAGAAGGCCTGTTACAGAGAGCAGAGTTTGGAGACTGGTTTTCATAAGGATCTTACACAGAGCATAGGTTGGAGACTGAAGTGCAGAAGGACTGTTACAGAGAGTCGATGTAGAAGACTGAGGTGCAGAGAGACCGTTGCAGAGAGCAGAGTTTGGAGACTGAGTTGCATAAGGACTGTTGCAGAGAGCAGATGTTGGAGACTTGGGTGTAGAAAGACTGTTGCAGAGAGCAGAGGTTGCAGATTGGGATTTAGAAGAACTGCTGCAAAGTTCAGAATTTGGAGAGTGAGGTGCAGAAAAACTGCTACAGAGAGCAGAGGTTTGAGACTTGAGTGCAGAAGGACTAATACAGAAAGCAGAGGTTTGAGACAGGGGTGCAGAATTACCGTTACTGAGAGAAGTGTTTGGAAACTGCAGTACAGAAAGACTTTTACAGAGAGAAGAGGTTAGAGACTGGGGTGAAGAAGAACTGTTGCAGAGATCAGATGTTGGAGACTGTGGTGCAGAAGGACTGTTGCAGAGAGTAGAGGTTGGAGATTGGGGTGTAGAAGACCTGTTGCAGAGAGCAGAGTTTGGAGACTGAGGTGCAAAATGACTCTTGCAGAGAGCAGACTTTGGAGACTGGGATTCAGAAGGATACTTTCAGAGAGAAGGGGTTGGAGACTGGGGTTTAGAATGACTGTTCCAGAGAGAAGATTTTGGAGACTGGGGTGCAGAAGAACATTTTCAGAGAGCAGAGGTTGGAGACTGAGGTGCAGAAGGACTGTTGAAGA
This sequence comes from Ictidomys tridecemlineatus, assembly GCF_052094955.1. Classification (NCBI taxonomy): domain Eukaryota; kingdom Metazoa; phylum Chordata; class Mammalia; order Rodentia; family Sciuridae; genus Ictidomys; species Ictidomys tridecemlineatus. The sequence continues at coordinate 27,882 of NW_027524340.1, forward strand.
GAGCAGTGGTTGGAGTCTGAGGTGCAGAAGAATCATTGCAGAGAGAAGAAGTTGGGGACTGGGGTGCATTAGGCCTCTTACAGAGCGCAGAGTTTGTAGACTTGGGTGCAGAAGACCTGTTACAGAGAGCAGAGTTTGGAGATTGGTGTTCACAAGGATTATTACAGATAGCAGAGTTTGGAGACTGAGGTGCAGAAGGATTGTTACAGAGAGCAAAGGTTTGAGACTGAAGTGCAGAAAGACTCTTACAGAGAGCAGAGGATGGAGACTGGTGTGCGGAAGTATAATTTCAGAGAGCAGAGGATCGAGACTGAGGGGCAGAACGATCGTTGCAGAGAGCAAAGATTTCTGACTGTGTTGTAGAAAGATCGTTACAGAGAGCAGAGGTTGGAAACTGGGGTGCAGAAGGATAGTTACAGAAAGCACAGATGGAGACTGGGGTTCAGAAGAAATGCTGCAGAGAGCATGAGCTGGAGACTGGGGTGCAGAAGGATTGTTACAGAGAGCAGAGGTAGGATACTGGTGTGCAAAAGGACTGATCCAGAGAGCATAGGTCGGATAATGGGGTTCAGAAGGCCTGTTACAAAGAGAAGCGGTTTGAGGCTGAGGTGCTGAAGGATCTTTACAGAGAGCAGAGGTTGGAGAATGAGGTGCCGAAAGACTGTTACAGAGCAGAGCGGTTGGAGACTGGGGTGCAGAAGGACAGTTACAGAGAGCACAGATGGAGACTGTGGTGCAAAAGAAATTTTGCAGAGAGCAGAAGTTGGAGACTGCGGTATAGAACAACTGTTACAGAGAGCAGAGTTTGGAGACTTGGGTGCAGAAGGACTGATGCAGAGAACAGGGGTTTGAGACTGGGGTGCAGAAGGCCTGTTACAGAGTACAGAGGTTGGAGAGTGGGGTGCAGAAGGCCTGTTAGAGAGAGCAGAGTTTGGAGACTGTGGTTCAGAAGCACTGTTAGAGATAGCACAGTTTCGAGACAGGGTTGCAAAAGGATCTTACAGAGAGCATTTCGGAGGCTGAGGTTCAGAAGGACTGTTACAGAGAGCAAAGTTTGGAAACTGGGGTGCGGAAGGATTGTTGCAGAGAGCAGAGCTTTCAGACTGAGTTGTAGAAAGACTGTAGCAGAAAGCAGTTATTGGATCCTGGGGTGCAGAGGGATCATTGCAGAGAGCACAGGTTGGATACCGGGGTGCAGAAGGCCTGTTACAGAGGGTAGAGTTTGGAGACTGGGGTGCAGAAGGACTTTTACAGAGCGTAGAGTTTGGAGACTTAGGAGCAGAAGGACTGTTGTAGCAAGAAGAGGTTGGAGACTGAGGTCAAGAAGGATTGTTACAGAGATCAGTGGATGAAGACTTGGGAGCAGAAGGAGTGTTACAGAGAGCAGAATTTGGAGATTGGGGTGCCGAAGAACTGTTACCGAGAGCAGAGGTTGGAGACAGGGGTGCAGAAAAACCGTTGCAGAGAACAGAAATTGGAACCTGGCAAGAACAAGGGTCGTTGCAGAGAGCAGATGTTTGAGACTGGGGTGTAGAAGGACTGTCACAGAGAGCAGAGGTTGGAGACTGGGATGCAGAAGGACCGTTCCAACATGGCGACCAGCGAGCAGGCAGCATTTTCTGTCCCTCCGCAGTAACAGGATCAGAGAGACACATAAATACAGTTGCATGGGACCTGCTGAGGAACTTCTAACAATATTCTATTGAAAGGAGACCTGCCGGTAACTAGTAAGTCTGTGGGAGGGGTCAGTTTGTCTCAGGCGAGTGAATCTAGGCAACGCGGATCAGGGACACAATCCCACAGGGACACAATCCCGCCGGCCGCAGCCGAACTGCAGCAAACTGCAGCGAACGTATGAACGGCCGCAGCGGACTGGGCCTCCACAGGCCTGAGTCTGTGAACTGCCTCTGGCAATTTGGCGCTTCAAACAACACTGATATCCAATATACAGAACAAAAAGAGAATATTAAAAGCTACAAGAGAAAGGAGAAAGATTACATTCAGGGGTAAACCAATAAGGTTAACAACGGATTTTTCAACACAGATGCTGAAAGCAAGAGGATCCTGGAACAACGTATTCCAAACACTGAAAGACAATGGATGCCAACCAAGAATCCTGTATCCAGCAAAATTAAGCTTCAGGTACGACAACGAAATAAAAATCTTTCACGATAAACAAAAACTAAAAGAATTTGCAGCCAGAAAACCAGCATTGCAAAGCATCTTGAGCAAAACACTCCACGAGGAAGAAATGAAAAACAATAACCAAAGCCAACAATGGGAAGTACCACAGTAAAGACAGACAGAGGGGGGAAAGCAAATTATGGAGAAACAAACTAAATTGAAAAAAAAGAGAGATAAATAATCAAACATGGCTGGAAGTACAAACCATATATCAATAGTAACTCTAAACATTAATGGTTTAAACACTCCAATAAAGTGACATAGGCTGGTTACATGGATTAAAAAAACAAATCCAACAATATGCTGCCTCCAGGAGACACACCTGACTGGAAAAGACATACACAGGCTGAAGGTGAAAGGTTGGGAAAAAATATATCACGCACACGGTCCTCGCAAGCAAGCAGGTGTGGCCATCCTCATATCAAATAAAATCGACTTCAAGACTAAATTAATCCAAAGGGATAAGAAAGGACATTATATTCTGTTAAAAGGAACCATTAAACTACAAGATATAACAATTATCAATATTTATGCACCTAATAATGGTGCTGTGAATTTCATAAAACAAATTCTCCTCAAGTTCAAGAATCAAATAGACCACAACACAATAATTATGGGCGACTTCAACACACCTCTCTCACCATTGGACAGATCCTCCAAACAAAAGTTGAATAAAGAAACTATAGAACTCAATACCACAATCTATAACCTAGACTTAACTGACATATATAGAATATATCAACCATCATCAAGAGGATATACTTTTTTCTCAGCAGCACATGGATCCTTCTCAAAAATAGACCATATATTATGCCATAGGGCAACCATCAATAAATATAAAGGGGTGGAGATAATACCATGCATTTTATCTGATCATAATGGAATGTAACTGGAAATCAATGATAAAAGAAGGAAGGGAAAATTCAATATCACATGGAAAATGAGCAATATGTTACTGAATGATCAAAGGGTTACAGAAGACATAAAGGAGGAAATCAAAAAATTCTTAGAGATAAATGAAAATACAGACACAACCTATCGGAATCTATGGAACACAATGAAAGCAGTTTTAAGAGGGAAATTCATAGCCTGGAGGTCATTCCTCAAAAAAAGGAAAAACCAACAAATAAATGAGCTCACACTTCATCTCAAAGCCCTAGAAAAGGAAGAGGAAAACAACAGCAAATGTAGCAGAAAGCAAGAAATGATTAAAATCAGAGCGGAAATCAACGAAATTGAAACAAAAGCAACTATTGAAAAAATTAACAAAACTAAAAGTTGGTTCTTTGAAAAAATAAACAAGATTGACAGACCCTTAGCCATGCTAACGAAGAGAAGAAGAGAAGGAAATCAAATTACTAACATAAGGGATGAAAAAGGCAATATCACAACAGATGCTACAGAAATACAGAAGACAATTAGAAATTATTTTGAAAACCTATACTCCAATAAAATAGAGGATAGTGAAGACATCGATAAATTCCTTAAGACATACGATTTGCCCAGACTGAGTCAGGAGGACACACACAATTTGAACAGACCAATATCAATGGATGAAATTGAAGAAGCAATAAAAAGACTACCAACCAAGAAAAGCCCAGGACCGGATGGGTATACAGTGGAGTTTTACAAAACCTTTAGAGAAGAATTAATACCAATACTTTTCAAGTTATTCCAGGAAATAGAAAAAGAGGGAGCTCTTCCAAATTCATTCTATGAGGCCAACATCACATTGATTCTGAAGCCAGACAAAGACACATCAAAGAAAGAAAACTACAGACCAATATCTCTGATAAACCTAGATGCAAAAATCCTCAATAAAATACTGGCGAATCGAATACAAAGGTACATCAAAAAAATTGTGCACCATGATCAAGTAGGATTCATCCCTGGGATGCAAGGATGGTTCAATATACGGAAATCAGTAAATATTATTCACCATATCAATAGACTTAAAAATAAGAACCATATGATCATCTCGATAGACACAGAACAGAAAAAAGCATTCGACAAAGTACAGCATCCCTTTATGTTCAAAACATTAGAAAAACTAGGGATAACAGGAACTTACCTTGACATTGTAAAAGCTATCTATGCTAAGCCCCAGGCTAGCATCATTCTGAATGGAGAAAAATTGAAGGCATTCCCTCTAAAATCTGGAACAAGGCAGGGATGTCCTCTATCACCACTTCTATTCAATATAGTTCTCAAAACACTGGCCAGAGCAATTAGACAAACAAAAAAATTAAAGGCATAAAAATTAGAAAAGAAGAGCTTAAATTATCACTATTTGCGGGTGACATGATTATATATCTAGAAGACCCAAAAGGGTCTACAAAAAAACTACTAGAACTAATAAATGAATTCAGCAAAGTGACAGGATATAAAATCAACACACACAAATCAAAGGCATTTCTGTATATCAGCGACAAAACTTCTGAAATGGAAATAAGGGAAAACACTCCATTCACAATATCCTCAAAAAAAATAAAATACTTGGGAATCAACCTAACAAAAGAGGTGAAAGATTTATACAATGAAAACTACAGAACTCTAAAAAGAGAAGTAGAAGAAGATCTTAGGAGATGGAAAAATATACCCTGTTCATGGATAGGCAGAACTAACATCATCAAAATGGCAATATTACCAAAAGTTCTCTATAGGTTTAATGCAATGCCAATCAAAATCCCAATGGCATTGCTTGTAGAAATAGACAAAGCAATCATGAAATTCATATGGAAAAATAAAAGACCCAGAATAGCAAAAGCAATTCTAAGCAGGAAGTGTGAATCAGGTGGTATAGCAATACCAGACTTCAAACTATATTACAGAGCAATAGTAACAAAAACAGCATGGTACTGGTACCAGAACAGGCGGGTGGACCAATGGTATAGAATAGAGGACACAGAGACTAATCCACAACGTTACAACTATCTTATATTTGAAAAAGGGGCTAAAAGCATGCAATGGAGGAAGGATAGCATCTTCAAAAAATGGTGTTGGGAAAACTGGAAATCCATATGCAACAAAATGAAACTGAATCCCCTCCTCTTACCATGCACAAAAGTTAACTCAAAATGGATCAAAGACCTGGATATAAAATCAGAGACTCTGTATATGATAG
>NW_027524341.1:0-33177 GCF_052094955.1 Ictidomys tridecemlineatus
TTCTTGTGTAAAAATTCATAATAACTCAAACAAATATTATGCCATCAGCAGAAGGACAGAAGACAAATAACGGTTTATCATGCAGTGGAATAATGCAGTTACTTTAGAAACACAAATACTGAAACATTAACAACATTTACAAATCTAAAAAAAAATTTATGGGTGAAAAAAGCCAGATACAAAATATATGCTGTATGTTTCCTTTAAATAAACTTCAAAAATTAGCAAAACAGCTCTAATGGTCAAGTAATAATGGTGGTCTTTTTTTTTTTTTTTTTTTTTTGGAGCTCAGGGGTGATATCTGTTGAAGCATGAAGAAATTTTCTAAAGTGATGGAAATGTTTAAATCCTGATTTTTGGTAGTTTATATATATGTAAAATATTATAAACCTGTACACTTTAGATCTGTGCATTCTTTGAGTACAAATTATAGTTCAATTTTAATAATACCCGTATTTTAAAAATAAGTAATTAATGAGGAAGAGTGGTACCTGCCTGTAATCCCAGGTACTTGGGAGACTAAGGCAAAAGGATCATTAATTTGAAACTCTGCAAGGCCCCCCGCCCCAAATAATTGAAAGGGCTGGAGATATAGCTTCATGGTAGAGTGCCACTGGGTTCAATCCCCAGTACTGCAGTAAGTAAGTAAGTAAGTAAGTAACTAAGTAAGTAAGTAAATTGATAAATAGAAGTGAAAGCATTTTTTAAAGATAATTTTTAACTCAGGATTGGTTGGAACTACATCTCAATATTTTTATAGGTCTCTAAGAGTATTTTCTCCCATTTTTTGCATTTCTCTACTTCTTTTTTACCACAGTGATAGTCCAGGACATATCACATTTTACAAGTGACATCAGTTGGTTCCTGATCACAATCTGTTTGAAGCAGTGAATGTGATTGGTGGGTTCATTCGGTCTGTTTCAAAGATACAAAGCCTTGCTCACCATAATGGTGGACGTGTGCATGTGTGTGTGTTTGTGTGTGTGTGTGTGTGTTATTGGTTGTGGGATTGGTCTTGACTGAGAACACTGTCTTATGGTTAGTGGGATGGCAAGTTGGCATCTCAGGCAACATTGATGGCAGAAATCTCAAAGAATATAGCAGGAATCTGTCATCTAAGGCTCAGCAAGCTCAGAACACTTAGTTATCCTAATTGCTATAAATGGAAAGACCCTCACTATTGAGCTTCTCTGAGAGCTGCATCACACTGGGGCGGGAGAAGGGAGCCCATTTCCATAGAGATGTACCCTGTTTCTATGGAGACTCCAGCTAGGCTTCAAGGGGCTGGTGGGATAGTACCAGTGGATGCTGCTAAGCCCTGGGTCATTATGTTCACCTAGTTCAGGAGAGCTGGCAGGGTATCAGCCTATGGGGCCGGGACTAGGCTCTGTGAAGTTGTGTCAGGCCTGATTTCTATTAAAGGTACTTGGCAATAGAAACCTCAGAAAACGTCCCACCCCTTACCATGCCATGGGTGAGAGAGCCCAGGTGTGTCTCTGGAAGCAAGGCTTGGGTATGAGCATGGACATCAATGATTGCAGAGTATCAATAATAGGGGACCATAAATCTCTTTCAGGTGAGTGCAGATTGAAAACATTGATATCTGGAGGGAGATAGACTGGGTTATAGAAAATCATCAAATCTCTAGGTCTAGAACACGCAGATAGACCCACTCATGGAATTGTGCGTGTGAGTCCAAGAAGCAGGGGTCAATAACTGTGAAACCTGGTTCCCCAGGTTTTAGACACACCTGTTTAGTTCAAAAGAGTGATTTGAGTGCTAAAACAAGATCAAAATGAAGTGGTCAGTATCTGAAGACGTGCTGTGTTGAAGGTGGGAGAAAATCTCTGAAGCCCTCATGGAGAAGGATATGGAGAACTTTAAAGTCCTATTTGAAGAGGACATAGTAAAGACAACAAATCAGTTTGGCCAGGCTGGTTAGCTGGTGGGATCACTTAGGAAAACAGGAATATGTGAGGAATAGCAGATGTAGAGGAGGCTTTGATAGATTTGATTTGAATAATATTGAATGTGAGTTATTGGTGGGATAATCACGTGGCAATGCCCTTCAAAGACAGCCTAGAACTGCAGGTGTGGATTTGGGAGTCATTGTCTTGAAGGCAACTGTTACAGCAAAGGGTGAATATGAAATCCCCCAGGAGAATAGAGAAAGTAGAGAAGGAAATAGAGAAAGTAGGAATTCTTGTGATACTTGGTGTTCACGAAAATTGTAGTAAAAGTTCATCCAGAAATGACTAAAAACACCACACTATCTAGTTCAGTTGTAGGTATTGCTTTCTCTAAATAATTTCCCTAAAGAAGAGGTTACCTTATTAGCATTGATTTACAATAAATCAACTTAGAAATGGAGCTGGAAGCTACATGTACTTGACATTTCTTACATTCTCTGTTTTCTCTATCAACTACCTAGATGAACTTCAAGTAATTTAGAAATCAGTGACATGTACTTTCTTTTAACTTCCCGTATCAAAAAATCAATATGACAATCTCTTTTATAGGTAGATATCTAGATGTTTTCAGATAAAAAAATAAAATTCCACATAGAAGGCAGTTCTAGCAGATTTTACTATGGGAAAATGGTACATGGTCTGTGGATGTGTAAAAGGGAAAACTAAACATAAATGTTCAGGGATTTAAAAATAAAACCTCTGAAGTTGTGCATACTGCTATTGTAAAGGTCTTAAATATAAAGGTCAGTTCAGGAAGGAAAATTTTATGGGGCATTAAAAAAATCTCCCAATGTATGTTTATATAATTTTATCTACATATAAGTTTTTTGTAGGTCACAGGTGTGGGGTAGGGTAAAGAATGATACCCAAACAATTTTTCTTATCCTCTATGCTCTTTATTAATGTAGGGCATTAGATTGAATCATCATCATTGTCACCATTAGAATCCATTATTAACAATCATAATTCATGAATGACACTTTGTGACACAATATGTACTTGCTCCTTAGAATTTATATAATGTAGCATAGGAATTAGATCAACTTAATAGTAAACCCTCTGTTCTGCAATAATAATAACCATAATCATCATAATCATCTAGGGCATATTTCATACAAAAATAATTTGAGTGTGAGTCTTCTTAGATTGCTTCAATACACATAAATGCCTGACTTTAAAAACCTTGTTTAATGTAGTTTAAAAGTGGCATGTTTTCTGTAAAAATTAGATTGAATTTCGGATAATCCATTCTATCAAAACTCAGTGAATTTCTTTGAAAAGATGAATTTTTACATACCTGAATCCATCAGGATTTTTCAAATTGAGTAACGAATAGAGACACACATTAGATAAAAATACCTAACACTTATTAAATGCCTATAAGACTTTTACATGCATTAACTTATTTGGTTTACACAACAACCTATAAGATAACCTATTATCCCCATTTTACAAAAAAAAGAATTGAAATTAATGCACAATATATTAATGCAAGTAGGGAAACATCAATGAATCCCTTTAATTTGCATAATATACATTAATTTGTACATTTAATATGTATTAACAAATTATGATTAAAAAAAAGAAATTGACTCAGAAAATTTATCATGTAATAACTATTATTTGTAGTGATACTTTGTTACATGATGATAATACCATATATTAGTAAACTGTCTTATTATCTTCAATACCCAGACATTCTTGTCTTTGGTTCTAATAATTCATTGCACATGATTAATAGGCCAACACAGCTTTCATTAAAATTCCAAATCTGAGGGCCTTAAGAAGCTTAAAGTATTTAAATTTCAATAGAAAGTCGGTGCTTCAGTTAAGCACAACTAATTTTAAAATCTAAATATAAACAAAATAAAATAAATAAGGATAGAGTCTTAAAAAAAGAACTTTTTTTTTTTTTGCTTTGGCAATAAATGAAATGTTTTGCTGACTAACCTTAGGGATTCATTTCCTCAAACGAAAAAAAATAAAAAATGGGAATGACCAAAACGAGGAAGAATGGTGTGATCATGAAAACCCTTATGCACATCAGGGAAACAATGATTTCTATTTGATCACAAAAGCACAAGCAATGATCAAAATTTTGAAATTCAATTTTCATGTTGCCCAGTAAATTGCTTAAAACACACACACACACACACACACACACACACACACACACACACACACACAGTACAAGGTCAATTTATACAGAAAAAATATCTGAATGATTTCAGGTGCTTATGGCAATGTGAAATTATTACTGTAAAATCTATGAGCTATCTGGCCTAGCCCAGAGTTGTCCTCATATCCTTCCATGTGGTGTGAGTGCTTTTAGCCGAGGGAAAGATCAGAGGTCATTGTGCAGAACAGTTGGCCTCAGTCAGTGAGTTCCAAGTGTTCCCAGTGATTCTGGTCCAAGGACACACTTTGGGGGAGGCTGGGCTCTTTCACCTAACATGCAGGGATGCCCTTAACTGGTAGGTTTAAAATTTTAACAAATTCACCAGGAAAAAGCCTCCCTCCTGTCTTGGAGATTCAGCACTCAATTAAGCATTTAACATCTCTTTCAGTTCTGTTTTTTGGGGGCTGGTGTGTAAGGGGGTAGTTACCGGAGATTGAACTCAGGGGCTTGACCACTGAGCCACATTCCAGCCCTATTTTATATTTTATTTAGAAATAGGGTCTCACTGAGTTTCTTGGTGCCTTTTTTTTGCTGAGGCTGTCTTTGAACTCACTATCCTCCTGCCTCAGCCTCTTGAGCTGCTGGGTTACAGGCATGCACCACTGTGCCAGCTCTTTCAGTTCTTTTTATTTCACCTGTGCTTCTTCTAGCATAAAGGGGAAAGGGAAGACAAATTATTACCTCTAACGATATGTCAGAGCCTTCTAGTTATAAAATTTTTCAAAATAAAAAAATTCTCTTTTCCATTTAGGATTTTAAAATTTCCTTTTTTGGTAGTGGTTAGTTTCAATTCAAACCAATTTTGTTCCTATACAGGGTCTAATTTTGTCCTAAGCCAGATCTACTAACAAACCCAAAGAGGATAAGATCTGATCCCTGTCCTGCTGCGCCCCTCCCCTGACTCAGACAATGGCAAGGCCCTAATGAGGTGGATGGCGCAAGGCGTCCATCCTCTGGAGGAGCGCAGTATGTTTCTGAGAATGGGCTGATTTGTTTTGTATTCCTTTAATAAGTATAGTTTTGATTTCTCATATGACCATTAAGTATAAAGAAAAAATCATGACTTTCCCAATTAATGCAACTACTTCTAAAGCATAGATCTGTTTGCTCTAAATGCAATGATTTAGCTGTGGAGTGTAAATTGTTAATGTCTAAAGAAAAACTCCCTGTATTCCTGTCAAGGAAGTTTTTTAGAAATTAAATTAAAATCTGGAGAAGGAAAATTAATGTTAAGAAGATAGATTTGTGCTTAGTACTGGGCAACTTGTTCTTGTTCCTGTGCACAGTGGTTTGTGCTCTTACTTTTGTTTGGTTACAAGTAATAACAAATCAACTACTTGCCATAACCATGGCACCTGTTCCAGTCAGTATGTCAAGAAAGAATAGTCAAGGTATAGGCCAATAGTTTGGGATATTTGTAACTATTATTAAAAGTTAACTAAGCAGATACAGCTCAAAGCAAAACTCGAACTGAAAGTCCAAATGCTTGCTTATGCATAAGCCAAGATCCATTCTTCTATTCTAATTGTAGCTATGTAATATTTTGTTTTGTTTGAATAATGATTCCTGTTTTGTAACCACAAAGTACTGTAAGCCTGCCAAAATGAAAAGTATATATGATCAACTTCACAAGTAAAGAGATCAACACCTTCACTTTCGTGTCTGTGTTGTTTCTCCACCCCCTGTTTCGCTGACTCCTCACCATCCATTCATCTCCTGAGACCCCCTGTTGGAGCTGGTCTCCAACACTGTACTTCAACTTACAATCTAATGGGAAGATGAACTCAATATGTGCAGGAAAATTGGTAAAAATTCTATGTAATCTACAAATTATCATTATTTTCCCTTAGTGTTTCCTTGGGCAGCTCTGGGAATGGAGCACTTAATACTTGTCAAAGTCCCTCATTCCATCTTGAATATGCGCTCCTCCAGGTCCTAGTTGGGCTTCTCAATTGTGTTCTAAACACTAGGGCAACACCTTGTGTAAATGTGCACTCAGTAAAGGTTTGAAGAATGAAGAAGGTCTGTCAAGTACATCCATGGAGCAGAGTTTTTAAAAGATTCTTTAAAGACGGTATTGTGTGGGACCTAAAGGATCTAACAGAGACTTGACAGAGGCGAGAGGACATTTCTGTTCAGTGGTTCTGGTGCAGATATCTTGCTGAGAAAAATAAAGCCTCTGTGGGCATAAGTGAGGCAGCATAGACAAGCGGCTTCTGAGGAACTCAGTGTCTCCTGTCTCCTAAACATATCCCTTATGGAGACCGTCAGCTCAGTTCCCACAGAACAAGCAGCTCTGCATCTTTCTTTCCCAATCAGTCATCTCAAAGTCAGGTGACCGAGAAGGAAGTCACTTATGAGTGACCCCAAAATATAATATTTATAAAGGGGGGGGTTGTGTATGAAGTAGATTACTCACAAGCTTCAGGGACTTATTACAGTTAATAAATTGCTTGCAACTCCCCTCCCCAAGCATCTATGTGTTGTAAGATAAAGATGAAAACCCCTAGTTAGTGAATGAATACGTTTCTAGACATAACTTCTTCTACAATAATGATTTTTATTTAAACAGATATTTTGGTAGGTCTATTATTATGCTATATTGTATCATAATGGGAATGTGTCCCTATACTTTCTCCCTAAAAATTATTCCTTTTTGTCCTGCTCATCAAAAGCAGAGGATTAACACTTAGCATTATCTATTGTTTATCATAAGTAATTTTCCACACACATCATCTCACTTAATGAATTTAGGCATTCCAGGGTTTCTGGTTATATTTTGGGTTTTTTTCCAGTACTGGAGGCATCATGCTAAATCCCTCAGGTTTTGTGATAACCTCTGAAGTTATTTCTACTCTGGCAATACAAGTAGTATTGTGGAAACTGAGACACACATAGAAAAGGTGCTATAATAAGTCATTACATAAATGCCATCAAAATGGTAATGAAAATATGTACAATATTCTGTAATACGTTTATAAGGTGTAGGTACATCCTGATTCTGGGATAGTGTTTTGGAAAATTGTGATGGTAAATAAACTACTTACCAGCAACTCTCACAGAGAGGCGTAGATTTCTGGTTTTGGTGTGGCCCTTGCTGCTCTCCATACTAGCACCTGGGCTGCTAAGAAAGCTCTTGGTAAAACTGGCTGTTGGTCTCCATTCACCACAAAATGAACCTGTTATTCTGAAAGTTGCTTTCGCATATCTGTGGCCTCGTGAAGGAGTCGAAATCCTCTGATCTTTCACAATTCATTTCCCTGTGATGGACTTTTATAGAAGTCTGGGGCTGACCAGTTGAGAATATGCATCGAGCCTTTCCTCTGCAGCTGCTCTGGGACTCCTCAGTGTGCAAACACAACTCAAGGGCAACAGCTTGAGTTCAACTGCAACAATGGAGAGCAGTTAATTCACTGTTGGATTCATTAATGTCTTGGAAATCACATGTTCCCATCATGCAGCGAGAAGGTCAGTGTCCTCTCTCTTCTGGGATGTGGGTGAGCGAAGTTCAGAGTGAGATTTCTGCAAAGAAGTTGTGGGTGGCTGAAACCTCAAGACTGCCTTCCTTTCCCGCTAGGGAGAGAAGGAGTCAGGGTCGGTGTACACTTATTGGGATGGATTTCGCATGGCATATGAAGTTTTTCCTTCATGTTACATACTTTGCCAGATGGACAGATATCAGAAGCCACAATATTAAAAGCATCCCCACTATCTTCAGCTGATCCACTCCTGCTAAGGGCTGATCCCTTACCAAACCCTGTATGACTTCGTGCCCCTTAATTTTATGATCCTGCTGATGCTCATGACCTGGTGAAGAAATTGTTTGCTATGGAATTTAAAACTAGGGTGAAAGTTAGAAGTAGGGGAAAAAAAGAGTCATCAAACAGCTCTTTCGGCACAGATGGAGAAAAGACAACAAGCTTGAAAGTCTTGTATTTTACTGCACAAAAATAAAAATAAAAGTATTAGATAAAGAGGTAAGCCTCTAAAACTAAAAATTTCCCATAATACAATGGGGTTTTCCTCATGCTTAGGAGAGACACATTAACAGTACTCCTAAAAGATCTTAGAATGATAAGCCATCAGGGAAAGGCAAAGCTAAAGCACATTTGATGAAGCACTTCAAAAATTCCAGGGTCCTATTTACAAACTCAAGATAAATAAAAAAGTTGTCCACCAATGATTTGTACATGAATGTTCATATAATGTTCATATTATATATAATGTTCATATTATATATACGAATCTTATTCATATTAGTCAAAAAGTGGAAATGACCAGGCAGGTCTGTAATCTAGCTACTCAAGAAGCTGAGGCAGGAGGATCACAAATTCAGGGACAACCTGGGCAAATTTGCAAGACCCTGTCTCAAAACAAAATTTTTAAAAGGGTTGAGCTTTGGCTTAGTGGTAGAACATTGTTTAGTGTGCAGGAGGCTCCGGGTTCAATCTCCAGTACGACACCCACACAGACACAAAATAAAAATTACTATCCAGTGGGAAATGAACAAAGAAATGTGGCATTTTCATAATATGGAAATCAGTCACAATAAGGAGGAATAAACTAAAATATTAATACAAGCTACAATATAACTGAAAATTGCAAAATTCCTAAGTGAAAGGAGTCAGATCCAAAAAGCGTATATGGTATTACTTTATTAAAAATATCCACAGAAACTCGAGTGTATACATGGGTCTTTCCACATGTGAAGGAGAAACAACAAAATGGTGTTTATTTAAAACTTAGAATCAAGACCCATTAGGAAAATGCAAGTCAAAGTCACATTGCACATAGCACTTCACATTCACTAGTGTTTGCTAGAACTGCAATATTGGGGGAAAGGAGATTGACTGCTTTGGGGAGATAAAGCTTTTTTTGGAGAGAAAAGTAATAAAAATATTCTGAAATACCTGTGGATTAGAGAACCCAGGTGAGGTCACAATGTGTCACATACTTAGCACAGTGTGCTTCCCCTGGTTGGAGGGGCACCACAGTGGTCATGAGACACTGTGTATGGAGAGAGTGCTCTTGTAATTGCTGCTGAAGAGTTCACATATTTCTACAACTAACACATTTCCTAAAATGAAAACATCATCTAGTTCTAATCTCACTATACAGTCTGTCTCCCAGTCAGCTTTCTCAGGGCACTCTGGACCTCGTTGCTTCTCAGGCTGTGAATGATGGGCTTCAACATAGGGGTCACCACACAGAAGAGCACAGAGACCAGGGTGTCCGTATCCAGACTTCCCTGGGCCTTTCATAGTGGAAGTTGGCTGTTCCATAAAAGACCACCATGACAGTGAGGGGGGACGCACAGGTGGAGAAGGCCTCCTCCTGCCCTGGGCAGAGGGAATTTCTAGGATGGCCGCCATGATGAGTGCGTAGGAGCCTGCAGTTAAGAGGCAGAGGCTCAGGCCCATGGTGGCACTGACAACGTTGAGCGCAGACTCATTGACAGAGGTGTCTTAGCAGGAGAGCTTCAGGAGCAATGGGGTGTCACAGAGAAAGTGGCTGATCCGGTGGGGCCCACACAGAGTGAGTGTGATGGCCAGAACCGTGTGTGTGACCAAATTCACCAGCCCACACAGCCAGGACCCCGTCACCAGGCCAACACAAACCTTCACACTCATGATGACTGGGTACTGAGGAGGACGGCAGGTGGCCACACAGCACTCATACTGGCCACACAGCCAGTAAGAAGCCTTCTGTGCCAGCACTTGTCACCAAGAAGAAGATCTGGGAAAGGCAGTCCTCATAAGAAATGGCCTTCTTCTCCCAGAAGAAGTTCACCAGCAGTACTGGGAGGGTGGTGGATGTGTAGCAGATGTCCAAGAAGCTCAAATTGCTGAGGAAAAAGTACATTTGAGTGTGGAGAGCAGGACTGACCCTGGTGGCCACTATTATGAGCATGTTCCCCAGGAGAGTGGTCAGGTAAATGACCAGAAAGAGAAGGAAGAACCAGCCCTGTAGGTTGGAGTGGTAGGAAAATCCCAAGAAGATGAATTCAGTGACAAATGATTGATTGCTCATTTCCAATGTTGTCATAGCTACAAAACAGAGAAAAAAGAGTCCATGATGAAAATGGACTAAGAGCACCCAAAACAGGCTTGTTAATCTGCAGCAACATGGCAAATAATATCTAATGAAAAGCAGCCTGGAGACTGATAACCTGTGGGACTAGTCTCAGGGAATCAGACCCATGGAGCCGCACACATTTGCAGGGGTGATGGTGGGTGGGAGTAACCAGAGAATTGCTAGAATCCAACAGAAAGCCATTCGACCTCATCATGGTGTGAAGTCATTTCTCACTGCCTCAGTAATCTCTGTCTCCTGTTGTCGTTTTATGTAAACATAGGATTTTTGGAGAAGTTCATTTTCATTGCAAATGTTAGAAATAAATTTACAATGCAGAGTCATCATCTGCAGAAGCAGTCGGTGTTGCCTTCAGTGTTTTCCAATGTAGAGTTTTTCTCATTTTACATCAATCTTGATCTCTGTGTTCGGAAAGGAAGAAGTTAACTATTCCTGTACAATGCTGAAATTATCAGGGCAAAAGCAAAATAGAGGAAAGAAGTTGATGAAGTGGGGTTGGACTGGCTATCTTAAGTATACAGGGAAGATCAGTGGAGTAGAAAGAGAATGAGAGGGCCGAGAGGTTTGGGAAGGGAGGGAATGTGAAAGGTTTTTACGCAGATCATATTATGTGCACATGGAAGTCTACAACAGGGGACTGAACCTGTATGTATATGTAGAAAGCACCAGTCAAAAATTAACAGATAAATGACCCAAAGAAAGATCAGTAGAGAAAGGAGAATAAGGGTGGGAAGGGGAGGGAGATGGGGGGTGGAGACTGAATAGAGTAAATCAGATTCCATGCACGTAGGATCTTTTCCAAATCAACCCAACTTCTATGTATAACTATTATGCTCTAATAAAAAGTTTAAGAAGATGACATGATCCTATCAGCAAAGAGTGAGATTTGAATTCTTCTTGACCTATTTGTATACCTTTAATTTCTTTCTTTTGTCCAATGGCTCTGGCAATTTCAAGGATGAAGTTGAATAGAAGTGGTGAAAGAGGGGGCACTCTGTCTTCTTCCAGTTTATAGAGTGAATGCTTTTAACCTTTCTCCACTTAGAATGATGCTGCCTTGGGTCTAGCATAGATAGCTTTTACAATGCTTTTACAAAGTTCCTTCTGTCCCTAGTGTTTCTACTGTTTTGACAGGTAGGGGTGATATATTTTGTTAAATGCTTTTTCTGCATCTATTGAGATGATCAATAAACTTACATCTCTCTTAAATAAACTTAATCTCTCCCCTTTGGCTAAACATTCAGATCATCTCCAGTCCTATAAATATTTTAATGAACATTTTCCTACATAAACATATCTGACCATTTCGAATTATCTCTTCAGAATAAAATTTAAATGTGACATAAAAGAATTTGTTGTGCAGTTTCTATTTAAAACTAGCTCATGGGAGAAATTATATTAAGTGAAATAAGCCAGACACATAAAGAGAAATAGCAGTTTTTCACTTCTTTGTGGAAGCTAAAAAGTTAATATCAGAGAAGTAGGGAGTAGAGCGGTGGTTATTGGAGCCTGGGAGAGAATCACAAAAATCATTGTGAGTCTGATTTCTCAAAGACGCATGTGAAGGACTACCTGAAACACCCCCTCTGAGTGTGGTCTTTAAAAAAAAAATAAGAGTGGACTTCTAACAGGGTCCTCAGAAAATCTCTCTTCTCTCCTCAGTGGGCAGTAGGAGGTCCATGGGTCTGGCTTTCTAGGAGGTAGCAGTGGTGTTCAAATGGGCAGTTCCAGGACGGCTGGAGAATATCAATAATCACTAGTAGACCACATTCTAGGTGAGAGCAGGCTGGAAACAGGCCATCCAGAAGGAAATGGCTTGAGCTCTGAAAATGACAGAATCTGTGGATTTAGGAAATGCTTGTGGGTCCAATCCATTGATAACACCTACTCCCTGGGTCAGTCCACGGTTGCCACAGTTACCACAGACCTGACCAGAACAACCCAGAGGGGGAGATGCACTCTGACCTCCTGGCTTGGAGGTTTGGTCTGGGGCCAGCTGACCCATTGCTGCAGGCCTGAAATGAGGTGTGATGCCGAGTTGGAAGGGAACAAGAAGTGAAGCATCCCTAGCTCATGGCAGCCAGAAGGTTGAGGCGGGGGAGGGGACAGGAGGAGACAGTTCGCAGGGGACAAGATGTGATTTCCCAGGGCATGTCCCCGGGCACACTCCATTTGCCCACACTCCTCTCAGTACAGTGGGCCTTTCAGATAATTAACCCACAAAATGGATGGATCCACAGATTAGGTCACAAGTCTCACAGTCTAATCATTTCACCTCTGAACACTGCTACTGTGGCTGACCCTGAGCTTTTGTGGGGGGATACCTTATTTCTAAGCCATAATACTCTCTACAGTCCATGTGCTTTGGTTAGAATACCTTTATGTAGTCAGAGAGAGTAATCGGGTGCCAAAACAAGATTAAAAGGAAATATCTGGTAACTGAAGATGTGACATTTGGAGCTTGGGGAAAAGCTCTCAAGAGGAGCCCTGGGTGGAGCACTTTAAAGTCCTGCTGACGAGGACAAAAGAGGGCATCTGGTCTGTGGGGTTGCTGAGTGGCAGTGGGATTACTCAATAAAACATAAAAAGAAATGAGAAGGAGCCTGTCTGGGGAGAGGAAAGGAGGAATAAAGGTTGGGCCTAAAGTCTGGGTACCTGCTGGGTCTCTCCAAGGAGATTCCAGGAGGCAGCGTGAAAGCTTCCCAGAAGATAGGCCTGGGAGTATTGGCTTAGAGTGACTGTGGAAGTCACAGGTGCTCACAAAGCCAAAAGAGAGCAGGGTGAGGAGAGAGGGCCTGATGGACTGTGCCGAAAAAAAGGTGTCCAGAAGCAGGCTCACCAGCTATCAGCAATCATTCTGCACCACAGTGTCAAAGCACTGCTCTCTGTACCAGACCTTCAAGACCCCAGTCTAAAACCTCTGCTCTCGATAACAGTCCTTCTGCACCCCAGTCTACAACCTCTGCTCCCTGCAACAATCCTTCTCCACCCTAGTCTCCAAGTTCTGCTCTCTGAAACACTCTTTCTCCACCCCAGTCTCGAACATCTGCTCTCTGCAACACTCCTTCTACACCTCAGTCTGAAAACTCTTCTCTCTGCAACAATAATTCTGCATCCCAGTCTCCAAAGTCTGCTCTCTGTAACAGTCTTTCTACACCTCAGTCTCCAAACTCTGCTCTCTATAATATCCTTCTGCACACCAGTCTCCAAACTGAGATATCTGTAACAGGCCTTCTGCACCTTAGTCTCCATCCTCTGCTCCCTGCAAGAAAACTTCTGCACCCAAGTCTCCAAGTTCTGCTCTCTGAATAAGTCCTTCTGCACCCCACTCTCGAACATCTGCTCTCTGCACCAGTCCTTCCACACCTAAGTCTGAAAAATCTGCTCTCTGCAACAATCATTCTGAAATACAGTCTCCAACCTCTGCTCTCTGTAACAGTCCTTCTGCACCTCAGTCTTCAAACTCTGCTCTCTATAATATCGTTCTGCACACCAGACTCTAAACTGTAATATCTGTAACAGGCATTCTGCACGCCAGTCTCTAACCTCTGCTCCCTGCAAGAATCTTTCTGCACACCAGTCTCCAAGTTCTGCTCTCCGAAAGAGTCCTTCTGAACCCAACTCTCGAACATCTGCTCTCTGCAACAGTCCTTCTGCACCTAAGTCTGAAAGCTCTGCTCTCTGCAACAATCATTCTGCAACACAGTCTCCAAAGTCTGCTGTCTGTAACAGTCATTCTGCACCTCAGTCTCCAAACTCTGCTCTCTATAATATCCTTCTGCACACCAGTCTACAAACTGTGATATCTGTAACAGTCTTTCTGCACCCCAGTCTCCAACTTCTGCTCTCTGTAACAGGCCTTCAGCACCCCAGTCTCCAACCTCTGCTCTCTGTAACACGCCTTCGTCACCCCAGTCTCCAACCTCTTCTCTCTGAAACTATCATTCTGCACCTAAGTCTCCAACCTCTGCTCCCTGCAACAGTCCTTCTGCACCTCAGTCTCCAAACTCTGCTCTCTGTAAGATCCTTCTGCACCAAGGCTCCAAAATCTGCTCTCTGTAACAGTTCTTCTGCAACCCAGTATCCAAACTCTGGTCTCTGTAAAAAAACTTCTGCACCCCAGTCTCTAACCTCTGCTCTCTGTAACAGTCTTTCTATACCTCAGTCTCCAAACTCTGCTCTCTGTAATGGTTCTTCCGCATCCCAGTCTCCAAACTCTGCTTTGTGTATCAGTCGTTCTGCAACCCAGTCTCCAAACTCTGCTCTCTGTAATTGTCTTTGTGCACCCCAGTCACAAATCTATGCTCTATGCAACATTTCTTCTGCACCCCAATATCCAACCTATACTCTCTGTAACTGTCCTTCTGCACCCCAGTCTCCAACCTCTGCTGTCTGCAACAATTTTTCTCCTACCCATTCTCCAAGTTCTACTCTCTGAAACACTCCTTCTGCAAAACAGTCTCGAACATCTGCTCTCTGCAACAGTCCTTCTGCACCTCAGTCTGAAAACTTTGCTCTCTGCAACAATCATTCTGCAAAACAGTCCAAAACCTATGCTCTCTGTAAGAGTCATTCTGCACCTCAGTCTCTAAACTCTGCTCTCTATAATATCCTTCTGCACACCAGTCTCCAAACTGTGATATCTGTAACAGGCCTTCTGCACCCCAGTCTCCAACCTCTGCTCCCTGCAAGAATTTTTCTGGACTCCAGTCTCCAAGTTCTGATCTCTGAACGAGTCCTTCTGCACCCCACTCTCGAACATCTGCTGTTTGCAACAGTCCTTCTGCACCTAAGTCTGAAAACTCTGCTCTCTTCAGCAATCATTCTGCAACACAGTCTCCAAACTCTGCTCTCTGTAACAGTCCTTCTTCACTTCAGTCTCCGAACTCTGCTCTCTATAATATCTTTCTGCAACCCAGTCTATAAACTGTGATATCTGTAACAGTCCTTCTGCACCCAAGTCTCCAACCTCTGCTCTCTGCAACAGTGCTTCTTCATCCCTGTCTCAAATCTATGCTCTCTGCAACATTTCTTCTGCACCCCAGTCTCCAAACTGTGCTTACTGTAACTGTCTTTCTACACCCCAGTCTCCAAAGTCTGCTCTCTGTAAGTGCTTCTGCACCTCAGTCTCCAAAATCTTATCTCTGCAACAATACTTCTGCACCCCAAGCATCAAACTCTGCTCTCTGGAACAGTCTTTCTGCACCTCAGTCTCTAACCTCTGCTCTCTGTAACAATCTTTCTGCAACTCAGTATCCAACCTCTGCTCTGTTTAACAGTCCTTCTGCACCTCTGTATCCAACCTCTGCTCTCTGTAAAGATCCTTCTTAACCTCAGTCTCCAACCAATGCTCTCTGTAACAGGCCTTCTGCACCGCAGTCTCCCACCTCTGCTCTCTAACAGTTCTTCTGCACAGCAGTCTCCAAGCTATACTCTCTGTAACAGTCCTGCTGCACCCGAGTCAATCCTCTGCACTCTGTAACAATCTTCTGAAAACCAGTCTAAGAACTCTGCTCTCTTTAACAGTTCTTCTGAACCAGAATATCCAAACTCTGCTCTCTGTAACACTCCTTATGCACCCGAGTCTCCATCCTCTGCTATCTATAAGAATCCTTCTGCACCTCAGTCTCCAAACTCTGATCGCTGTAACGATCCTTCTGCACTTCAGTCTCCAACTTCTACTCTCTGGAACAGTCCTTCTGAACCCCAGTCTCCAATATCTGCTCTCTGCAATGGTCCATCTTCTCCCAAGGCTCCATCATCTACTCCCTGCAATGGTCGTTCTGCACCCCTGTCTCCAAAGTCTGCTCTTTGTAACAGTCCTTTTGTACCGCAGTCTCCAACCTCTTCTCTATGTAACGGTCGTTCTGCACCCCAATTGCCAAACTCTTCTTTCTGTAATATCCTTCAGCACCTCAGACTGCAACTTATGCTCTCTGTAGCAGTCCTTTTGCACCTCAGTCTGAAACCTCTGCTCTCTGCAACGATCCTTCTGTACCCCAGTCTCCGAACTGTGCTATCTGTAACAGTCCTTCTACACCTCAGTCTCCAAACTCTGCTCTCTATAATATCCTTCTGCACACCAGTCTCCAAACTGAGATATCTGTAACAGGCCTTCTGCACCCCAGTCTCCAACCTCTGCACCTTGCAAGAATCATTCTGCACCCCAGTCTCCAAGTTCTGCTCTCTGAATAAGTCCTTCTTCACCCCACTCTCGAACATCTGCTCTCTGCAACAGTCCTTCTGCACCTAAGTCTGAAAACTCTGCTCTCTGCAACTATCATTCTGCAACCCAGTCTCCAACCTCTGCTCTCTGTAACAGTCCTTCTGCACCTCATTCTCCAAATTCTGCTCTCTATAATATAGTTCTGCACACCAGTCTCCAAACTGTGATATCTGTGACAGGCCTTCTGCAACCCAGTCTCTAATCTCTGCTTCCTGCAAGAATCTTTCTGCACACCAGTCTCCAAGTTCTGCTCTCCAAAAGAGTCCTTCTGAACCCAACTCTCTAACATCTGCTCTCTGCAACAGTCCGTCTGCACCTAAGTCTGAAAGCTCTGCTCTCTGCAACAATCATTCGAAAACCAAGTCTCCAAACTCTGCTCTCTGTAACTGTCCTTCTGCACCTCAGTCTCCAAACTCTGCTCTCTATAATATCCTTCTGCACACCAGTCTACAAACTGTGATATCTGTAACATTCTTTCTGCACCCCAGTCTCCAACCTCTGCTCTCTGTAACAGGACTTCAGCACCCCAGTCTCCAACCTCATCTCTCTGTAACACACCTTCGTCACCCCAGTCTCCAACGTCTTCTCTCTGAAACGATCATTCTGCACCTCAGTCTTCAATCTCTGCTCTCTGCGACAGTCCTTCTGCAACTAAGTCTCCAAACTCTGCTCTCTGTAATATCCTTCTGCAGCAAGTCTCCAAAATCTGCTCTCTGTAACAGTTCTTCTGCAATGCAGTATCCAACCTCTGGTCTCTATAACAAAACTTCTACACCCCAGTCTCCAAACTCTGCTCTCTGTAACAGTCCTTCTACACCTCAGTCTCCAAATTCTGCTCTCTGTAATTGTCCTTTTGCACACCAGTCTCCAAACTCTGCTTTGTGTATCAGTCGTTCTACAACCCAGTCTCCAAACTCTGCTCTCTGTAACAGTCTTTCTGCACCTCAGTCTCCAACCTCTGCTCTCTGTAATAGTCCTTGTGCACCCCAGTCACAAATCTATGCTCTCTGCAACATTTCTTCTGCACCCCAATATCCAACCTATGCTCTCTGTAACTGTCCTTCTGCACCCCAGTCTCCAACCTCTGCTCCCTGCAACAATCCTTCTCCACCCCATTCTCCAAGTTCTACTCTCTGAAACACTCCTTCTGCAACCCAGTCTCGAATATCTTCTCTCTGCAACAGTCCTTCTGCACCTCAGTCTGAAAACTCTGCTCTCTGTAACAATCATTCTGCACCCCAGTCTCCAACCTCTGCTCTCTGTAACAGTCCTTCTGCACCTCAGTCTTCAAACTCTGCTCTCTATAATATCCTTCTGCACACCAGTCTCCAAACTGTGATATCTGTAACAGGCCTTCTGCACCCCAGTCTCCATCCTCTTCTCCCTTCAAGAATCTCTCTGCACTCCATTCTCCCAGTTCTGCTCTCTGAAAGAGTCCTTCGGCACCCCACTTTCGAACATCTGCTCTCTGCAACAGTCCTTCTGCACCTAAGTCTGAATACTCTGCTCTCTGCAACAATCATTCTGCAACACAGTCTCCAAACTCTGCTCTCTGTAACAGTCCTTCTTCACCTCAGTCTCCAACCTCTGCTCTCTGTAAGTTCCTTCTGCAACCCAGTCGACAAACTCTGCTCTCTGTAACAGGCATTCTCCCCCCAGTCTCTAACCTCTGCTCTTTGTAAAAGTCCTTCTGCTCCCCAGTCTCCAACCTCTGCTCTGTGCAACGATCCTTCTTAAACCCAGTCTACAACGTCCGCTTTCTGCAACAGTTTTTTTGCACCCAAGTCTCCAACATCTGCTCTCTGCTACAGTCACTCTGAAACTCAGTCTAAAACCTCTACTCTCTGCAACGATCCTTCTGCATCCCTTTCTCCAAAGTCTGCTATTCGAAACAGTCCTTCTAAACCCCAGTCCCCAACCTCAGTTCTCTGAAAGATCCTCCTGCACCACATTCTCCAACCTCTCCTCTCTGTAACAGTCCTTCTGCACCCCAGTCTCCTCCTCTGCTCTCTGCATGGATCCTCTGCTTCTCAGTCTTCAAACTCTGCTCTCTGTAACGATCCTTCTGCACCTCAGACTCCAACCTCTACTCTCTGCAACAGTCCTTCTGAACCCCAGTCTCCAATATCTGCTCTCTCCAATGATCCATCTTCTCCCAAGGCTCCATCCTCTACTCCCTGCAATAGTCGTTCTGCACCCCTGTCTCCAAAGTCTGCTCTTTGTAACAGTCCTTTTGTACCGCAGTCTCCAACCTCTTCTCTATGTAACGGTCCTTCGGCACCCCAATTGCCAAACTCTTCTTTCTGTAATAGTCCTTCTGCACCTCAGACTGCAACTTATGCTCTCTGTAGCAGTCCTTTTGCACCTCAGTCTGAAAACTCTGCTCTCTGCAATGATCCTTCTGTACCCCAGTCTCCGAACTGTGCTATCTGTAACAGTCCTTCTACACCTCAGTCTCCAAACTCTGCTCTCTATAATATCCTACTGCACACCAGTCTCCAAACTGAGATATCTGTAACAGGCCTTCTGCACCCCAGTCTCCAACCTCTGCACCTTGCAAGAATCATTCTGCACCCCAGTCTCCAAGTTTTGCTCTCTGAATAAGTCCTTCTGCACCCCACTCTCGAACATCTGCTCTCTGTAACAGTCCTTCTGCACCTCAGTCTCCAAATTCTGCTCTCTATAATATCGTTCTGCACACCAGTCTTCAAACTGTGATATCTGTAACAGGCCTTCTGCACCCCAGTCTCTAACCTCTGCTCCCTGCAAGAATCTTTCTGCACACCAGTCTCCAAGTTCTGCTCTCCGAAAGAGTCCTTCTGAACCCAACTCTCCAATATCTGCTCTCTGCAACAGTCCGTCTGCACCTAAGTCTAAAAATTCTGCTCTCTGCAACAATCATTCTAAAACCAAGTCTCCAAACTCTGCTGTCTGTAACAGTCCTTCTGCACCTCAGTCTCCAAACTCTGTTCTCTATAATATCCTTCTGCACACCAGTCTACAAACTGTGATATCTGTAACATTCCTTCTGCACCCCAGTCTCCAACCTCTGCTCTCTGTAACAGGCCGTCAGCACCCCAGTCTCCAACCTCTGCTCTCTGAAACACGCCTTCGTCACCCCAGTCTCCAACGTCTTCTCTCTGAAACGATCATTCTGCACCTCAGTCTTCAACCTCTGCTCTCTGCGACAGTCCTTCTGCAACTAAATCTCCAAACTCTGCTCTCTGTAATATCCTTCGGCAGCAAGTCTCCAAAATCTGCTCTCTGTAACAGTTCTTCTGCAACGCAGTATCCAACCTCTGGTCTCTATAACAAAACTTCTACACCCCAGTCTCCAAACTCTGCTCTCTGTAACAGTCCTTCTCCACCTCAGTCTCCAAATTCTGCTCTCTGTAATTGTCCTTTTGCACACCAGTCTCCAAACTCTGCTTTGTGTATCAGTCGTTCTACAACCCAGTCTCCAAACTCTGCTCTCTGTAACAGTCTTTCTGCACCTCAGTCTCCAACCTCTGCTCTCTGTAATAGTCCTTGTGCACCCCAGTCACAAATCTATGCTCTCTGCAACATTTCTTCTGCACCCCAATATCCAACCTATGCTCTCTGTAACTGTCCTTCTGCACCCCAGTCTCCAACCTCTGCTCCCTGCAACAATCCTTCTCCACCCATTCTCCAAGTTCTACTCTCTGAAACACTCTTCTGGCAACCCAGTCTCGAATATCTGCTCTCTGCAACAGTCCTTCTGCACCTCAGTCTGAAAACTCTGCTCCTCTGTAACAATCATTCTGCACCCCAGTCTCCAACCTCTGCTCTCTGTAACAGTCCTTCTGCACCTCAGTCTTCAAACTCTGCTCTCTATAATCCTTCTGCACACCAGTCTCCAAACTATGATATCTGTAACAGGCCTTCTGCACCCCAGTCTCCATCCTCTGCTCCCTGCAAGAATCTCTCTGCACTCCAGTCTCCAAGTTCTGCTCTCTGAAAGAGTCCTTCGGCACCCCACTTTCGAACATCTGCTCTCTGCAACAGTCCTTCTGCACCTAAGTCTGAATCCATGTCCTCTGCAACAATCATTCTGCACACAGTCTCCAAACTTCTGCTCTCTGTAACTGTCCCTTCTTCAACCTCAGTCTCTAAATCTTTCTCAATAATATCCTTCTGCAACCCAGTCTATAAACTGTGCTATCTGTAACAGTCCTTCTGCACCCCAGTCTTCAACCTCTGCTCTCTGTAACAGGCCTTCAGCACCCCAGTCTCCAACCTCTGCTCTCTGTAACAGGCCTTTTTCACCCCAGTCTCCAACCTCTTCTCTCTGAAACAACCATTCTTCACCTCAGTTTCCAACCTCTGCTATCTGCCACAGTCCTTCTGCCATCAGTCTCTAACGTCTGCTCTCTCTAAGATCCCTCTGCACCCAGTCTCCAAACTCTGCTCTCTGTAACAGTCCGTCTGCACCCCAGTATCCAACCTCTGCTCTCTGTAACAAACCTTCTGCACCTAAGTCTCAAAACTCTGCTCTCTGCAAAGTTTCTTCTGCACCCCAGTCTCCATCCTCTTTTCTCTGAAAAGTCCTTGCACCCAGTCTCCAACCTCTGCTCTCTGTAACAGTCTTCTGCACCTCAGTCTCCAACCTCTGCTCTCTGCAACAGTGCTTCTGTACCCCAGTCTCAAATCTATGCTCTCTGCAACATTTCTTCTGCACGAGAGTCTCCAACCTGTGCTCTCTGTAACTGTCTTTTTGCACCCCAGTCTCCAACCTCTGCTCTCTGTAAGTGCTTGTGCACCTCAGTCTCCAATCTCTTCTCTCTGCAACGATACTTCTGCACCCCAAGCATCAAACTCTGCTCTCTGGAACAGTCCTTCTGCACCTCAGTCTCTAACCTCTGCTCTCTGTAACAATCTTTCTGCAACTCAGTATCCAACCTCTGCTCTGTTTAACAGTTCTTCTGCACTTCAGTATCCAACCTCTACTCTCTGCAATGATCCCTCTGAACCTCAGTCTTCAACCAATGCTCTCTGTAACAGGCCATCTGCACCGCAGTCTCAAACCTCTGCTCTCTGTAACAGTTCTTCTGCACACCAGTCTCCAAGCTCTACTATCTGTAACAGTCCTGCTGCACCCGAATCAAACCTCTGCACTCAGTAACAATCCTTCTGAACACCATTCTAAAAACTCTGCTATCTTTAACAGTTCTTCTGAACCAGAATCTCCAAACTCTGCTCTCTGTAACACTCCTTATGCACCCGAGTCTCCATCCTCTGCTCTCTGTAAGAATCCTTCTGCACCCCAGTCTCCAACCTCTGTTCTCTGTAAAAGTCCTTCTTCACCTCAGTCTCCAACCTCTGATCTCTGTAACGATCCTTCTGCACCTCAGTCTCCAACCTCTACTCTCTGGAACAGTCCTTCTAAACCCCAGTCTCCAATATCTGCTCTCTGCAATGATCCTTCTTCTCCCAAGGCTCCATCCTCTGCTCTGTGCAATGGTCGTTCTGCACCCCAGTCTCCAAACTCTGCTCTCTGTAACAGTCATTCTGTACTGCAGTCTCCAACCTCTTCTTTATGTAACCGTCCTTCTGCACCCAATTTCCAACCTCTTCTTTCTGTAATAGTTCTTCTGCACCTCAGACTGCAACTTATGCTCTCTGTAGCAGTCTTTTTGCACCTAAGTCTGAAACCTCTGCTCTCTGCAACGATCCTTCTGTACCCCAGTCTCCGAACTGTGCTATCTGTAACAGTCCTGCTTCACCCCAGTCTCCAACCTCTGCTCTCTGTAAAAAGCCTTCTGCACTCCAGTTTCCAAACTCTCCTCTCTGTACAGGCCTTCTGCACTCCAGTCTCCAACATCTTCTCTCTGCAACGATCTTTCTGCACCTCAGTTTCCAACCTCTACTCCTGCAACACTCCTCTGCACCCCAGTCTTTCCCTCTGCTCTCGGTAACAGTTCTTTTGCACCCCAATCTCAAAACTCTGCTCTCTGTATCACTTCTTCTGCACTCCAGTCTCCACACTCTTATCTCTGTAACGATCCTCTGGACAATCAGTCTCCAACCTCTGGTCTCTACAACGTTCATTCTGCTCCTCAGTCTCCAACTCTACTCTCTTTAAAAGTCCTTCTGCACGTCAGTCTCCAAACTCTGCTCTCTGTAAGACTCCTTCCTGCAACCAATTCTCCAAACTCTGCTCTCTGTAACAGTCCTTCTGCACCCCAGTCTCCAAACTCTTCTCTCTGTAACAGGCCTTCTGCACCCCAGTCTTATAACTCTGCTCTCTTTAACAGGCCTTCTGCACCCAAGTCTCCAACCTCTGCTCTCTGCATCGATCCTTCTGCACCCCAGTCTCCATTCTCTGCTTTCTTTAACAGTCCTTCTGCACCGCAGGATCAAATATCTGCTCTGTGCAACAGTCCTTCTGCACCTCAGTCTGAAAACGCTGCTCTCTGCAACAATCTTTCTGCACCCCAGTTTCCAACCTCTCTGTAACAGAACTTGTGAACCTTAGTCTCCAAAATGCTCTCTCTAAGATCCTTCTGCAACCTAGTCTCGAAACTGTGCTGTGTGTAACAGTCCTTCTGCACCACAGGCTCCAACCTCTACTCTCTGCAACAGTCTTTCTATACCCCAGTCTCCAACCTCTGCTCTCTGCAACGATCCTTCTGCACCCCAGTCTCCAACGTCTGTTCTCTGCAACAATCTTTCTGACCCCAGTCTCCAGCCTCTGCTCTTTGTAAGATTCTTCAGCACCTCAGTTTCCAAACTCTGCTCTCTGTGACATTCCTACTGCACCTCAGTCTCCAGCCTCTGCTCTGTAACAGTACTTCTGTACCGCAGTCTCAATCTCTGCTAACTGCAACATTTCTTCTGCACCCCCCTCTCCAAACTGTGCTCTCTGTAACTGTTTTCTTACCCCAGTCTACAAACTGTGCTCTGTGTAACTGTCCTTCTGCACCTCAGTCTCCAACCTCTGCTCTCTCCAATGATCCTTCTGCACATCAGTTTCCAAACTCTGCTCTATGGAACGATCCTTCTGTACCACAATTTTCAAACTCTGCTCTCTGTAACAGTCCTTCTACACCTCAGTCTCCAACCTCTTCTCCCTGTACCAATCCTTTTGCACCTCAGTCTCCAAATTCTGCTCTCTTTAACATTCCTTCTGCACCTCAGTCTCCAACCTCTGCTCTCTGTAACAAGCTTTCTGCACCCCAGTCTCCAAACTTTGCTCTCTGTAAAAATTTTCTGCACCCCAATCTCAAACCTCTGCTCTCTGTAACAGTCCTTCTGCACCTCAGTCTCCAACCTCTGCTCTCTGCAACAGTCCTTGTGCACCCCAGTCTTCAGACTCTGCTCTCTGTAAGATCCTTTTGCATCCATTTCTCAAATCTCTGCTCTCTATAACAGTCCATCTGCACCCCAGTATCCAACCTGTGCTCTCTGTAAAAGTCCTTCTGCACCTCAGTCTCCAACCTTCGCTCTCTTAATGGTCATTCCTTACCCCAGTCTCCAACCTCTGCTCTCTATAACAATCTTCTGCATTTCAGTCTCCAACGTCTGCTCTCTGTAACAGTCCTTCTGCACCCTAGTCTCCAAAATGTGCTCTCTACAACGGTCGTTTTGCACCAAAGACTCCAAACTCTGCTCTCTCTAACAGTTCTTCTTTACTGCAGTCTCCAACCTCTTTTCTCTATAATGGTCCTTCGGCACACCAGTTGGAAACCTCTGCTTTCTGTAACAGTCCTTCTCCACCTAAAATTCCAAACTCTATTCTCTGTAACAGTCATCTAAGACTCAGTCTGAAACCTCTGCTCTTTGCAGCGATCCTTCTGCACCCCAGTCTCCAAAATGTGCTATCTGTATCAATCCTTCTGCACCCCAGTCTCCAACCTCTGCTCTGTGTAAAAGGTCTTCTGCAGCCCAGTCTCCACACTCTGCTCTCTGTAAAAGGCCTTCTGCATCCCAGTCTCCAACCTCTTCTCTCTGCAATGATCCTTCGGCACCTCAGTCTCCAACCTCTGCTCTTTGCAACGATCCTTCTGCATCCCAGTTTCCAACAACTGCTCTCTGGAACAGTCCTTCTGCATCCCAGTCTCCAACCTCTGCTCTCTGCTACAGTTCTTCTGCACCCCAGTCTCCAACCTTTGCTCTCTGCAACATTTCTTCTGCACACCAGTCTCCAACCTGTGCTCTCTGTAAATGTCCTGCTGCACCCCAGTCTCCAAACTCTGCTCTCAGTAGCGATCATTCTGCACCTCATTCTCCAACCACTGCTCTCTACACCGATATTTCTGCACCCCAGTCTCCATTCTCTGCTCTCTTTAAGAATCCTTTTTCACCCCAGTCTCCAACTCTCCTCTCTGTAAAAGTCATTCTGCTTCTCAGTCTCCAAGTTCTGCAATCTGTAACAGTCCTTCTGCACTCCAGTCTCAAAACTCTGCTCTCAGAAATGATCTTTCTGCACCTCAGTCTCCAACCTCTGCTCTCTTTAATAGTCCTTCTGCACCCCAGTCTCCAACATATGCTCTCTGCAATGGTGCTTCTACACCCCAGTTTCCAAACTCTGCTCTCTGTAACAATCTTGCTGCACCTCAGTCTCCAACCTCTGCTCTCTGCAACGGTTGTTCTGCATCCCAGTCTCCACACTCTCTTCTCTGCAACAGTCCTTTTGCACCCCAGTCTCCAAACTCTGCTCTCTGTAACAATCTTTCTGCACTTCAGTCTCCAACCTCTGCTCTCTGCAACGGTTGTTCTGCACCCCAGTCTCCACACTCTCTTCTCTGCAACAGTCCTTCTGCACCCCAGTCTCCAACCTCTGCTCTCTGCAACAGTCCTTCTGCACCCCAGTCTCCAACATCTGCTCTCTGCAACGATCTTTCCTCTACCCAGTCTCCAAACTCTGCTCTCTGTAAAACTACTTTTGTATCGCAGTCTCCAACCTCTTCACTTTGTAACGGTCCATCTAATCCCCAATTGCCAACCTCTGCTTTCTGTAACAGTTTTTCTGCACCCAGTCTCCAAACTCTTCTCTCTGCAACGACCCTTCTGCACCTCTGTCTACAACCTCTGCTCTCTATAAAAGTCGTTCTGAACCACAGTCTCCATCCTTTGCTCTCTGTAATGGTCCTTCTACACCCCAGTCTCCAATCTCTGCTCTCTCTAACAATCCTTCTGCACCTCTGTTATCAATGTCTTCTCTCTGTAACAGTCCTTCTGCATCCCAGTCTTCAAACTCTACTCTCTGTAACAGTCCTTCTGTAACGCAGACTCCAACCTTCTGCACCCCAATTGCCAACCTCTGCTTTCTGAAACAGTCCTTCTGCACCTCAGACTTCAATCTTTTCTCTCTGTAACTGTCATTCTAAGCCTCAGTCTGAAACCTCTGCTTTCTGCAACAATCCTTCTAAACCCCAGTCTCCAAACTGTGCCATCTGTAACAATCCTTCTGCACCCCAGTCTCCAATATCTGCTCTCTTTAACAGGACTTCTGCAACTCAGTCTCCAAAGTCTGCTCTCTGTAACAGGCCTTCTGCACTCAAGTCTTCAGCCTTTTCTCTCTGCAATGATCCTTCTGCATCCAAGTCTCCAACGTCAGCTCCTTTCAACAGTCCTTCTGCACCCCAGTCTCCAACCTCTGCTCTCTGCTACAGTTCTTCTGCACCCAAGTCTCCAACCTCTGCTCTCTGCAATATTTCTTGTGCACCCCAGTCTCCAAAACGTGTTCTCTGTAACTGTCCTGCTGCAACCCAGTTTTCAAACTATGCTCTCTGGAGCGATCCTTTGCACCTCAGTCTTCAAACTCTGCTCTATGCAACGATCCTTCTCCACCTCAATCTCCAAGTTTTGCAAACTGTAACGGTCCTTCTGCCCCTCATTCTCCAACCTCTGCTCTCTGCAACAGTCCTTCTGCACCTCAGGCTCCAACCTCTTCACTCTGCAAAAGTCCTTCTGCACCCAAGTATCCAACATCTTCTCTCTGCATCGATCCTTCTTCTCCCCAGTTTCAAACGTTTGCTTTCTACAATGGTCATACTGCACCCCAGATGCCGATCTCTGCTCTGTGTAACAGTCCTTCTGCACATCAGTCTCAAAACTCTGCTCTCTGCAACTGTCCTTCTGCACCACAGTCTCCAATATCTGCTCTCTTTAACAGGACTTCTGCAACTCAGTCTCCAAAGTCTGCTCTCTGTAACAGGCCTTCTGCACACTCCAGTCTTCAGCCTCTTCTCTCTGCAATGATCCTTCTGCATCCGAGTCTCCAACGTCAGCTCCTTGCAACAGTCCTTCTGCACCCCAGTCTCCAAACTCTGCTCTCTGCTACAGTTCTTCTGCACCCCAGTCTCCAACCTCTGCTCTCTGCAATATTTCTTGTGCACCCCAGTCTCCAACAAGTGTTCTCTGTAACTGTCCTGCTGCAACCCAGTCTTCAACCTCTGCTCTCTGTAGTGATCCTTTGCACCTCATTCTTCAAACTCTGCTCTATGCAACGATCCTTCTCCACCTCAATCTCCAAGTTTTGCAAACTGTAACGGTCCTTCTGCAACCCAGTCTCCAACCTCTGCTCTCTGAAACGATCCTTCTGCCCCTCAGTCTCCAACCTCTGCTCTCTGCAACAGTCCTTCTTCACCTCAGGCTCCAACCTCTTCTCTCTGCAAAAGTCCTTCTGCACCCAAGTATCCAACATCTTCTCTCTGCATCGATCCTTCTTCTCCCCAGTTTCCAACTTTTGCTCTCTGCAATGGTCATACTGCACCAAACATTCCGACCTCTGCTCTGTGTAACAGTCCTTCTGCACATCAGTCTCAAAACTCTGCTCTCTGCAACTGTCCTTCTGCACCACAGTCTCCAACCTCTGCTCTCGGTAACAGTTCTTTTGCACCCCAGTCTTCAAAATCTGCTCTCTGTAAACTCCTTCTGCACCCAGTCTCCACACTCTGATCTCTGTAACAATCCTTCTGGATCTCAGTCTCCAACCTCTGCTCTCTACAACAGTCCTTCTGCACCTCAGTCTCCAAACTCTGCTCTCTGTAAGATCCTTCTGCTACCCATTCTTCAAACTCTGCACTCTGTAACAGTACTTCTGCACCCCAGTCTCCAAACTCTGCTCTCTGTAACGGGCCTTCTGAACCCCAGTCTCCAAACTCTGCTCTCTGTAACAGTCATTCTGCACCCCAGGATCCAATATCTGCTCTCTGCTACAGTCCTTCTGCACCTCAGTCTAAAAACTCTGCTCTCTGGAACAATCCTTTTTCACCCCAGTTTTCAAACTTTGCTCTCTGTAACAGACCTTCTGAACCTCAGACACCAAAATGTTCTCTGTAAGATCCTTCTGCAACCAAGTCTCGAAACTGTGCTATCTTTAAAAGTGCTTCTGCATCCCAGTATCAAAACTCTGCTCTCTGTAACAGACCTTCGGCACCCCACTCTCCAAACTCTGCACTCTATAACAGGCGTTCTGCAACCCAGCCTTTAACATCTTCTCTCTGCAACGATCCTTCTTCACCTCAGTCTCCATCCTCTGCTCTCTGCAAAAGTCTTTCTGCACCCAGGTCTTCAACCTCTGCTCTGTATAAAAATCCTTCTGTACCGCACTCTCCAACCTCTGCTCTCTGTAACGGTACTTTTGCACCCCAGTCTTCAATGTCTGCTTTCTGTATCAGTCCTTCTGCACCTCAGTCTCCATCCTTTTCTCTCTGCAACAGTCCTTCTGCACCCCAGTCTCCAACCTCTGCACTCTGCAACATTTTTTCTGCACCCCAGTCTCTAAACTGTGCTCTTTGTAACTGTTTATCTGACCCCAGTCTCCTATATTTGCTCTCTGAAAAGATCCTTCTGCACCTCAGTCTTCAACCTTTTCTCTCTGCAACGATCCTTCTGCACCTCAGTTTCAAATCTCTGCTCTCTTTAAGGATCCTTCTGCAACTCAATCTCCAACCTCTGCTTTCTGTGACAGTCCTTCTGCACCCCAGTCTCCAACATCTGCTCTCTGCAACCATTTTTCTTCTACCCAGTCTCCAATCTCTTCTCCCTGTAATAGTCCTATTGTATCTAAGTCTCCAACCTCTTCTCTTTGTAACGGTCCATCTGCTCCCCACTTGCCAAACTCTACTTTCTGTAACAGTCCTTCCGAACACCAGTCTCTAACCACTTCTATCTGCAAGGATCCTTTTGGACCACAGACTATCAAGACTGCTCTCTGTAACAGTCCTACTGCACCCCAGTATGCAACCTCTGCTCTCTGTAACAATCCTTCTGCACCTCAGTCTCCAACGTCGGCTCTCTGTTACAGTCCTTCTGCATCCCAGTCTCTAACATCTGCTCTTTGTATCGGTCCTTCTGCACCCCAGTCTCCAAACTCTGCTCTCTGCTAAAGTCCTTTTTCACCCCAGTCTCAAACCTCTTTTCTCTGCAACATTTCTTCTGCACCCCTGTCTCCAACCAGTGCTCTCTGCAACTGCCCTGCTGCACCCCAGTCTCCAACCTCTGCTCTCTGCAGCGGTCATTCTGCACCTCAGTCTGCAACCTCTGCTCTCTGCAACGATACTTCTTCACCACAGTCTCCAGCCTCTGCTCTCTGCAACATTCCTTCTGCACCCCAGTCTCGAAGATCTGCTCTTTGTAACAGTCCTTCTGCACAACAGTGTCCAAACTCTCCTCTCTGTAAAAATTCTTCTTCACCTCAGTCTCTAAACTCTGTTCCCTGTAACAGGCCTTCTGCACACCAGTCTCCAAACTCTGCTCTTTGTAACAGTTCTTCTGAACCCCAATCTCCGAACTCTGCACTATGTAAAATTGCTTCTGCACCCCATTCTCCATCATCTGCTCTATGTGAGAATTATTTTGAACCCCAGTCTCCAAATTCTCCTCTCTGTAAAAGTCCTTCTCCACCTCAGTCTCGAAGTTCTGCAATCTGTAACGGTCCTTCTTCACAACAGTCTTCAACCTCTGCTCTCTGAAACGATCCTTATCCACCTCAGTCTCAAACCTCCACTCTCTGTAACAGTCCTTCTGCACCCCAGTCTCAAACATCTGCTCTCTGCAACGACCCTTCTTTTTGCCAGGTTCCAAGCTCCGCTCTCTGCAACGGTTTTTCTGCACCCCAGGCTTCAACCCCTGCTCTCGGTAACAGTTCTTCTGCACCCCAATCTCCAAACTCTGCTCTCTGTAACACTCCTTCTGCTCCACAGTCTTCACCCACTGATCTCTGTAACAATCTTTCTTGACTTCAGTCTCCAACCTCTTCTGTATACAACAGTCCTTCTGCTCCTAAGTCTTCAAACTCTACGCTCTGTAAAAGTCCTTCTGCACCTCAGTCTCCAAACTCTGTTCTCTGTAAGATCCTTCTGAAACCCATTCTTCAAACTCTGCTCTCTGTACCAGTCCTTATGCACCCCGGTCTCCAAATTCTGCTCTCTGTAACAGGCCTTCTGCACCCCAGTATCGAACCTGTGCTCTCTGCAATGATCCTTCTGCACCTCAGTCTCCAAACTCTGCTCTCTAAAACATTCCTTCTGCACCCCAGGATCCAATATATGCTCTCTACTACAGTCTTTCTGCACCTCAGTCTGAAACCTCTGTTCTCTGCAACAATCCTTCTGCACCCCAGTTTCCAAACTTTGCTCTCTGTAACAGTCCTTCTGAACCTCAGTCTCCAAAATGCTCTCTGTAAGATCCTTCTGCAACCCTGTCTCGAAACTGTGCTATCTGTAACAGTTCTTCTCCACCCCAGTCTCCAAACACTGCTCTCACTAACAGGCCTTCTGCACCCCACTCTCCAACATCTGCACTCTTTAACAGGCCTTCTGCACCACAGTCTCAAACCCCTGTTCTCTGCATCAGCCCTTCTGTACCCCACTCTCCAACATCTGCACTCTGTAACAGGCCTTCTGCACCACAGTCTCAAACCCCTGTTCTCTGCATCAGCCGTTCTGCACCCAAGTCTTAAACCTTTGCTCTCTGTAACAGTCGTTCTATACCGCAGTCTCCAAATTCTTCTCTCTGCAACTATCCTTCTGAACCACAGTCTCCAACATCTGCTCTCTGCAACAGTCGTTTGGCACCCCAGTCTCCACACTCTGATCTCTTTAACAGTCCTTCTGGACCTCAGTTTCAAACCTCTGCTCTCTGTATCAGACCTTCTGCACCCCAGGCTTCAACCTCTGCTATCTGTAACCGTCCTTCTGCACCCCAGTCTCCAACCTCTGCTCTATGCAACAGTCTTTCTGCACCCCAGTCTCCAAACTCTGCTCTCTGTAACAGGCCTGCTGCACCCCAGTCTCAAACCTCTTCTCTCTGCAACGACCCTCTGAACCTCAGTCTCCAACCTCTGCTCTCTGCAACAGTCCTTTGCACCCCAGTTTCCAACCTCTGCTCTCTGTAAGATCCTTCTGCACCCCAGTCCCCAATTTCTGCTGTCTGTAAAAGTCATTCTACACCTCACTCTCCAACCTCTGCTCTCTGCAGAATTTCTTCTTTACACAAGTCTCCAAAACGTTTTCTCTGCAATAGTCCTTCTGCACCCTAGACTCCAAACTCTGCTCTCCGAAACAGTCTTTCTGTACCGCAGTCTCCTAACTCTGCTCTCTGTAATGGTCCTTCTGCACTCCAGTCTCCAACCTCTGCTCTCTGTAACAGTCCTTCTACAAATCAGTCTCCAACCTCTGCTCTCTGCAAAAGTCCTTCTGCACCCCAGTCTCAAACATCTGCTCTCTGCAACAGTCCTTCTACACCCAAGTCTTCAACCTCTACTCTCTGCAAAGATCCTTCTGCACCCCAGTCTCCAACGTCTTCTCTCTGTAACAGTCCTTCTGCACTCCAGTCTCCAACATCTGATCTCTATAAGATCCTTCTGAACCCCAGTTTCCAAACTCTGCTCTTTGTGGCATTCCTTCTGCACCCCAGTCTCCAAGCTCTACTCTCTATAATAGTCCTTCTTTACCTCAGTCTCCAAACTCTGCTCTCTGTAATGATCCTTATTCACCTCAATCTCAAACCTCTGCTCTCTGTATCAGACCTTCTGCACCCCAGGCTTCACCTTCTGCTCTCTGTAACCGTCCTTCTGCACCCCAGTCTCCAACCTCTGCTCTATGCAACAGTCTTTCTGCACCCTAGTCTCCAAACTCTGCACTCTGCAACATTCCTTCTGCACCCCAGTATCCTACCTCTGCTTTCTAACAATCCTTCTGCACCTCAGTCTCCAAACTCTGCTCTTTGCAATGGTCTTTCTGCACCCCAGTCTCCAACCTCTGTTCTCTGCATAAGTCCTTCTGCCCCAAAGTCTCCTACATCTGCTCTCAGTTACAGTCCTTCTGTAAAGCAGTTTCTAACCTTTGTTCTCTGTAACGGTCCTTATGCACCCCAGTCTTTAAATTTTGCTTTCTGTATTAGTTCTTCTGCATCCCAGTCTCGAACCTTGCTCTCTGTAACAGTCTTTCTTCACCTCAGAATCCAACCTCTGTTCTCTGCAACAGTCCTTCTGCACCTCAGTGTTCAAACTCGATTCTCTGTAAGGGTCCTTCTGCACCACATTCTATAACCTCTGCTTTCTGTATTAATTTTTCTGCACCACATTCTCCAAACTCTGTTCTCTCTATCAGTCCTCAGAACCTCAGTCTGCAACCTCTGCTCTCTGCAATAGTTATTATGCACCCTAATCTTTAAACTCTACTCTCTGTAACAGTCCTTCTTTACCTCAGTCTCCAACCTTTTCTCTCTGTAAGTTCCTTCTGCAACCTAGTCGACAAACTCTGCTCTCTGTAACAGGCATTCTCCCCCCAAGTCTCCAAACTCTGCTCTTTGTAAGAGTCCTGCTCCCCAGTCTCCAACCTCTGCTCTGTGCAATGATCCTTCTTAAACCCAGTCTACAATGTCCGCTCTCTACAACAGTCCTTTTATAGTCTCCAACATCTGCTCTCTGCTACAGTCCCCCTGAAACTCAGTCTGAAACCTCTGCTCTCTGCAACGATCCTTCTGCACCCCTGTCTCCAAAGTCTGCTATTCAAAACAGTCCTTTTAAACCCCAGTCCCCAACCTCAGTTATCTGAAAGATCCTCCTGCACCACATTCTCCAACCTCTCCTCTCTGTAACAGTCCTTCTGCACCCCAGTCTCCTCCTCTGCTCTCTGCATGGATCCTCTGCTTCTCAGTCTCCAAACTCTGCTCTCTGTAACGATCCTTCTGCACCCCAGTCTCCAACCTCTACTCTCTGTAAAAGTCCTTCTGTACTGCAGTCTCCAACCTCTGCTCTCTGTAACGGTCCTTCTCTAAACTCTGCTTTCTGTATCAGTCCTTCTGCACCCCAGTCTTTAATCTCTGCTCTGTATAACTGTCCTTCTGCACCTTAGTCTACAACCTCTGCTCTCTGCTTCAATCCTTCTGCACTCCAGTCTCCTACCTCTTCTCTCTGCAACAGTCCTTCTACACCCCAGTTTAAAACCTCTACTCTCTGCAACAGTCTTTCTGCACCCCAGTCTCCAAACTCTTCTCTCTGTATCAATTCTTCTGCACCTCATTATCCAACCTGTGCTCTCTGCAACGGTCCTTCTGCACCTCAAAATACAACCTCTACTCTCTGTAACAGTGCTTCTGCACCTCAGTCTCTAACCTAGCTCTCTGTAAGATCCTTCTGCTACCCAGTCTTCAAACTCTGCTATTTGTAACAGTCCGTCTGCAGCAAGGTCTCCAACCTCTGCTCTCTGCAATGATATTTCTGCACCACAGTGTCC
>NW_027524342.1:0-33162 GCF_052094955.1 Ictidomys tridecemlineatus
CCCTAAGCAGAGACTGGCGAGAATCACTTTCATAGAAATGGCCTGCCAAGCTTCCAAAAAACTACGAGTTGCCTGAAATCTCAGCACACACTTTTTCACCCAATCTTGATGAAACTTTCAGGTAATGATCAGTACACCAATCCCACTTGGCTCGCCAAATTTCGTTCTTCTAGGTGAAACCGTTCGTTGGCAGTAACCGGTTCCATTTTGAGGTTTCACTCTGTTTTCTCCTATAGGGATACATGTATTTGGAACTCTAAATCAAACACGGTTTGTGCTAGCTCTTTGAAACTTGACACCATAAAGCAGTTTCAAGTTCTATCTCTATGGTTTGTTTGCTGTTGATGTAGCCCTAAGCAGAGACTGGCAAGAATCACTTTCATGGAAAGGGCCTGCCAAGCTTCCAAAAAACTACGAGTTGCCTGAAATCTCAGCACACACTTTTTCACCCAACCTTGATGAAACTTTCAGGTAATGATCAGTACACCAATCCCACTTGTCTCGCCAAATTTCGTTCTTCAAGGTGAAACCGTTCGTTGGCAGTCACCGGTTTCATTTTGAGGTTTCACTCTGTTTTCTCTTATAGGGATACATGTATTTGGAACTCTAAATCAAACACGGTTTGTGCTAGCTCTTTGAAACTTGACACCATAAAGCAGTTTCAAGTTCTGTCTATTGTTTGTTTGCTGTTGATGTAGCCCTAAGCAGAGACTGGCGAGAATCACTTTCATGGAAAGGGCCTGCCATGCTTCCAAAAAACTACGAGTTGCCTGAAATCTCAGCACACACTTTTTCACCCAATCTTGATGAAACTTTCAGGTAATGATCAGTACACCAATCCCACTTGGCTCGCCAAATTTCGTTCTTCTAGGTGAAACCGTTTGTTGCCAGTAACCGGTTTCATTTTGAGGTTTCACTCTGTTTTCTCCTATAGGGATACATGTATTTGGAACTCTAAATCAAACACAGATTGTGCTAGCTCTTTGAAACTTGACACCATAAAGCAGTTTCAAGTTCTATCTCTATGGTTTGTTTGCTGTTGATGTAGCCCTAAGCAGAGAGTGGCGAGAATCACTTTCATGGAAAGGGCCTGCCAAGCTTCCAAAAAACTACGAGTTGCCTGAAATCTCAGCACACACTTTTTCACCCAATCTTGATGAAACTTTCAGGTAATGATCAGTACACCAATCCCACTTGGCTCGCCAAATTTCGTTTTTCTAGGTGAAACTTTTCGTTGGCAGTAACCGGTTTCATTTTGATGTTTCACTCTGTTTTCTCCTATAGGGATACATGTATTTGGAACTCTAAATCAAACACGGTTTGTGCTAGCTCTTTGAAACTTGACACCATAAAGCAGTTTCAAGTTCTATCTCTATGGTTTGTTTGCTGTTGATGTAGCCCTAAGCAGAGACTGGCGAGAATCACTTTCATGGAAAGGGCCTGCCAAGCTTCCAAAAAACTACGAGTTGCCTGAAATCTCAGCACACACTTTTTCACACAACCTTGATGAAACTTTCAGGTAATGATCAGTACACCAATCCCACTTGGCTCGCCAAATTTCGTTCTTCTAGGTGAAACCGTTCGTTGGCAGTAACCGGTTTCATTTTGAGGTTTCACTCTGTTTTCTCCTATAGGGATACATGTATTTGGAACTCTAAATCAAACACGGTTTGTGCTAGCTCTTTGAAACTTGACACCATAAAGCAGTTTCAAGTTCTATCTCTATGGTTTGTTTGCTGTTGATGTAGCCCTAAGCAGAGACTGGCGAGAATCACTTTCATGGAAAGGGCCTGCCAAGCTGCCAAAAAACTACGAGTTGCCTGAAATCTCAGCACACACTTTTTCACCCAACCTTGATGAAACTTTCAGGTAATGATCAGTACACCAATCCCACTTGGCTCGCCGAATTTCGTTCTTCTAGGTGAAACCGTTCGTTGGCAGTAACCGGTTTCATTTTGAGGTTTCACTCTGTTTTCTCCTATAGGGATACATGTATTTGGAACTCTAAATCAAACACGGTTTGTGCTAGCTCTTTGAAACTTGACACCATAAAGCAGTTTCAAGTTCTATCTCTATGGTTTGTTTGCTGTTGATGTAGCCCTAAGCAGAGACTGGCGAGAATCACTTTCATGGAAAGGGCCTGCCAAGCTTCCAAAAAACTACGAGTTGCCTGAAATCTCAGCACACACTTTTTCACCCAACCTTG
Source organism: Ictidomys tridecemlineatus (assembly GCF_052094955.1). Taxonomy (NCBI): domain Eukaryota; kingdom Metazoa; phylum Chordata; class Mammalia; order Rodentia; family Sciuridae; genus Ictidomys; species Ictidomys tridecemlineatus. Next base: position 2,207 of record NW_027524342.1, read on the forward strand.
ATGAAACTTTCAGGTAATGATCAGTACACCAATCCCACTTGGCTTGCCAAATTTCGTTCTTCTAGGTGAAACCGTTCGTTGGCAGTAACCGGTTTCATTTTGAGGTTTCACTCTGTTTTCTCCTACAGGAATACATGTATTTGGAACCCTAAATCAAACACGGTTTGTGCTAGCTCTTTGAAACTTGACACCATAAAGCAGTTTTAAGTTCTATCTCTATGGTTTGTTTGCTGTTGATGTAGCCTTAAGCAGAGACTGGCAAGAATCACTTTCATGGAAAGGGCCTGCCAAGCTTCCAAAAAACTACGAGTTGCCTGAAATCTCAGCACACACTTTTTCACCCAACCTTGATGAAACTTTCAGGTAATGATCAGTACACCAATCCCACTTGGCTCGCCCAATTTCGTTCTTCTAGGTGAAACCGTTCGTTGGCAGTAACCGGTTTCATTTTGAGGTTTCACTCTGTTTTCTCCTATAGGGATACATGTATTTGGAACTCTAAATCAAACACGGTTTGTGCTAGCTCTTTGAAACTTGACACCATAAAGCAGTTTCAAGTTCTGTCTATTGTTTGTTTGCTGTTGATGTAGCCCTAATCAGAGACTGGCGAGAATCACTTTCATGGAAAGGGCCTGCCATGCTTCCAAAAAACTACGAGTTGCCTGAAATCTCAGCACACACTTTTTCACCCAATCTTGATGAAACTTTCAGGTAATGATCAGTACACCAATCCCACTTGGCTCGCCAAATTTCGTTCTTCTAGGTGAAACCGTTTGTTGGCAGTAACCGGTTTCATTTTGAGGTTTCACTCTGTTTTCTCCTAGAGGGATACATGTATTTGGAACTCTAAATCAAACACGGTTTGTGCTAGCTCTTTGAAACTTGACACCATAAAGCAGTTTCAAGTTCTATCTCTATGGTTTGTTTGCTGTTGATGTAGCTTTAAGCAGAGACTGGCAAGAATCACTTTCATGGAAAGGGCCTGCCAAGCTTCCAAAAAACTACGAGTTGCCTGAAATCTCAGCACACACTTTTTCACCCAATCTTGATGAAACTTTCAGGTAATGATCAGTACACCAATCCCACTTGGCTCGCCAAATTTCGTTCTTCTAGGTGTAACCGTTCGTTGGCAGTAAGCGGTTTCATTTTGAGGTTTCACTCTGTTTTCTCCTATAGGGATACATGTATTTGGAACTCTAAATCAAACACGGTTTGTGCTAGCTCTTTGAAACTTGACACCATAAGCAGTTTCAAGTTCTATCTCTATGGTTTGTTTGCTGTTGATGTAGCCCTAAGCAGAGACTGGCGAGAATCACTTTCATGGAAAGGGCCTGCCAAGCTTCCAAAAAACTACGAGTTGCCTGAAATCTCAGCACACACTTTTTCACCCAATCTTGATGAAACTTTCAGGTAATGTTCAGTACACCAATCCCACTTGGCTCGCCAAATTTCGTTCTTCTAGGTGAAACCGTTCGTTGGCAGTAACCGGTTTCATTTTGAGGTTTCACTCTGTTTTCTCCTATAGGGATACATGTATTTGGAACTCTAAATCAAACACGGTTTGTGCTAGCTCTTTGAAACTTGACACCATAAAGCAGTTTCAAGTTCTATCTCTATGGTTTGTTTGCTGTTGATGTAGCCCTAAGCAGAGACTGGCGAGAATCACTTTCATGGAAAGGGCCTGCCAAGCTTCCAAAAAACTACGAGTTGCCTGAAATCTCAGCACACACTTTTTCACCCAACCTTGATGAAACTTTCAGGTAATGATCAGTACACCAATCCCACTTGGCTTGCCAAATTTCGTTCTTCTAGGTGAAACCGTTCGTTGGCAGTAACCGGTTTCATTTTGAGGTTTCACTCTGTTTTCTCCTACAGGAATACATGTATTTGGAACCCTAAATCAAACACGGTTTGTGCTAGCTCTTTGAAACTTGACACCATAAAGCAGTTTTAAGTTCTATCTCTATGGTTTGTTTGCTGTTGATGTAGCCTTAAGCAGAGACTGGCAAGAATCACTTTCATGGAAAGGGCCTGCCAAGCTGCCAAAAAACTACGAGTTGCCTGAAATCTCAGCACACAGTTTTTCACCCAACCTTGATGAAACTTTCAGGTAATGATCAGTACACCAATCCCACTTGGCTCGCCCAATTTCGTTCTTCTAGGTGAAACCGTTCGTTGGCAGTAACCGGTTTCATTTTGAGGTTTCACTCTGTTTTCTCCTATAGGGATACATGTATTTGGAACTCTAAATCAAACACGGTTTGTGCTAGCTCTTTGAAACTTGACACCATAAAGCAGTTTCAAGTTCTGTCTATTGTTTGTTTGCTGTTGATGTAGCCCTAATCAGAGACTGGCGAGAATCACTTTCATGGAAAGGGCCTGCCATGCTTCCAAAAAACTACGAGTTGCCTGAAATCTCAGCACACACTTTTTCACCCAATCTTGATGAAACTTTCAGGTAATGATCAGTACACCAATCCCACTTGGCTCGCCAAATTTCGTTCTTCTAGGTGAAACCGTTTGTTGGCAGTAACCGGTTTCATTTTGAGGTTTCACTCTGTTTTCTCCTAGAGGGATACATGTATTTGGAACTCTAAATCAAACACGGTTTGTGCTAGCTCTTTGAAACTTGACACCATAAAGCAGTTTCAAGTTCTATCTCTATGGTTTGTTTGCTGTTGATGTAGCTTTAAGCAGAGACTGGCAAGAATCACTTTCATGGAAAGGGCCTGCCAAGCTTCCAAAAAACTACGAGTTGCCTGAAATCTCAGCACACACTTTTTCACCCAATCTTGATGAAACTTTCAGGTAATGATCAGTACACCAATCCCACTTGGCTCGCCAAATTTCGTTCTTCTAGGTGTAACCGTTCGTTGGCAGTAAGCGGTTTCATTTTGAGGTTTCACTCTGTTTTCTCCTATAGGGATACATGTATTTGGAACTCTAAATCAAACACGGTTTGTGCTAGCTCTTTGAAACTTGACACCATAAGCAGTTTCAAGTTCTATCTCTATGGTTTGTTTGCTGTTGATGTAGCCCTAAGCAGAGACTGGCGAGAATCACTTTCATGGAAAGGGCCTGCCAAGCTTCCAAAAAACTACGAGTTGCCTGAAATCTCAGCACACACTTTTTCACCCAATCTTGATGAAACTTTCAGGTAATGTTCAGTACACCAATCCCACTTGGCTCGCCAAATTTCGTTCTTCTAGGTGAAACCGTTCGTTGGCAGTAACCGGTTTCATTTTGAGGTTTCACTCTGTTTTCTCCTATAGGGATACATGTATTTGGAACTCTAAATCAAACACGGTTTGTGCTAGCTCTTTGAAACTTGACACCATAAAGCAGTTTCAAGTTCTATCTCTATGGTTTGTTTGCTGTTGATGTAGCCCTAAGCAGAGACTGGCGAGAATCACTTTCATGGAAAGGGCCTGCCAAGCTTCCAAAAAACTACGAGTTGCCTGAAATCTCAGCACACACTTTTTCACCCAACCTTGATGAAACTTTCAGGTAATGATCAGTACACCAATCCCACTTGGCTTGCCAAATTTCGTTCTTCTAGGTGAAACCGTTCGTTGGCAGTAACCGGTTTCATTTTGAGGTTTCACTCTGTTTTCTCCTACAGGAATACATGTATTTGGAACCCTAAATCAAACACGGTTTGTGCTAGCTCTTTGAAACTTGACACCATAAAGCAGTTTTAAGTTCTATCTCTATGGTTTGTTTGCTGTTGATGTAGCCTTAAGCAGAGACTGGCAAGAATCACTTTCATGGAAAGGGCCTGCCAAGCTGCCAAAAAACTACGAGTTGCCTGAAATCTCAGCACACAGTTTTTCACCCAACCTTGATGAAACTTTCAGGTAATGATCAGTACACCAATCCCACTTGGCTCGCCCAATTTCGTTCTTCTAGGTGAAACTGTTCGTTGGCAGTAACCGGTTTCATTTTGAGGTTTCACTCTGTTTTCTCCTATAGGGATACATGTATTTGGAACTCTAAATCAAACACGGTTTGTGCTAGCTCTTTGAAACTTGACACCATAAAGCAGTTTCAAGTTCTGTCTATTGTTTGTTTGCTGTTGATGTAGCCCTAATCAGAGACTGGCGAGAATCACTTTCATGGAAAGGGCCTGCCATGCTTCCAAAAAACTACGAGTTGCCTGAAATCTCAGCACACACTTTTTCACCCAATCTTGATGAAACTTTCAGGTAATGATCAGTACACCAATCCCACTTGGCTCGCCAAATTTCGTTCTTCTAGGTGAAACCGTTTGTTGGCAGTAACCGGTTTCATTTTGAGGTTTCACTCTGTTTTCTCCTAGAGGGATACATGTATTTGGAACTCTAAATCAAACACGGTTTGTGCTAGCTCTTTGAAACTTGACACCATAAAGCAGTTTCAAGTTCTATCTCTATGGTTTGTTTGCTGTTGATGTAGCTTTAAGCAGAGACTGGCAAGAATCACTTTCATGGAAAGGGCCTGCCAAGCTTCCAAAAAACTACGAGTTGCCTGAAATCTCAGCACACACTTTTTCACCCAATCTTGATGAAACTTTCAGGTAATGATCAGTACACCAATCCCACTTGGCTCGCCCAATTTCGTTCTTCTAGGTGTAACCGTTCGTTGGCAGTAAGCGGTTTCATTTTGAGGTTTCACTCTGTTTTCTCCTATAGGGATACATGTATTTGGAACTCTAAATCAAACACGGTTTGTGCTAGCTCTTTGAAACTTGACACCATAAGCAGTTTCAAGTTCTATCTCTATGGTTTGTTTGCTGTTGATGTAGCCCTAAGCAGAGACTGGCGAGAATCACTTTCATGGAAAGGGCCTGCCAAGCTTCCAAAAAACTACGAGTTGCCTGAAATCTCAGCACACACTTTTTCACCCAATCTTGATGAAACTTTCAGGTAATGTTCAGTACACCAATCCCACTTGGCTCGCCAAATTTCGTTCTTCTAGGTGAAACCGTTCGTTGGCAGTAACCGGTTTCATTTTGAGGTTTCACTCTGTTTTCTCCTATAGGGATACATGTATTTGGAACTCTAAATCAAACACGGTTTGTGCTAGCTCTTTGAAACTTGACACCATAAAGCAGTTTCAAGTTCTATCTCTATGGTTTGTTTGCTGTTGATGTAGACCTAAGCAGAGACTGGCGAGAATCACTTTCATGGAAAGGGCCTGCCAAGCTTCCAAAAAACTACGAGTTGCCTGAAATCTCAGCACACACTTTTTCAACCAATCTTGATGAAACTTTCAGGTAATGATCAGTACACCAATCCCACTTGGCTCGCCAAATTTCGTTCTTCTAGGTGAAACCGTTCGTTGGCACTAACCGGTTTCATTTTGAGGTTTCACTCTGTTTTCTCCTATAGGGATACATGTATTTGGAACTCTAAATCAAACACGGTGTGTACTAGCTCTTTGAAACTTGACACAATAAAGCAGTTTCAAGTTCTATCTCTATGGTTTGTTTGCTGTTGATGTAGCCCTAAGCAGAGACTGGCGAGAATCACTTTCATGGAAAGGGCCTGCCAAGCTTCCAAAAAACTACGAGTTGCCTGAAATCTCAGCACACACTTTTTCACCCAATCTTGATGAAACTTTCAGGTAATGATCAGTACACCAATCCCACTTGGCTCGCCAAATTTCGTTCTTCTAGGTGAAACCGTTCGTTGGCAGTAAGCGGTTTCATTTTGAGGTTTCACTCTGTTTTCTCCTATAGGGATACATGTATTTGGAACTCTAAATCAAACACGGTTTGTGCTAGCTCTTTGAAACTTGACACCATAAGCAGTTTCCAGTTCTATCTCTATGGTTTGTTTGCTGTTGATGTAGCCCTAAGCAGAGACTGGCGAGAATCACTTTCATGGAAAGGGCCTGCCAAGCTTCCAAAAAACTACGAGTTGCCTGAAATCTCAGCACACACTTTTTCACCCAATCTTGATGAAACTTTCAGGTAATGTTCAGTACACCAATCCCACTTGGCTCGCCAAATTTCGTTCTTCTAGGTGAAACCGTTCATTGGCAGTAACCGGTTTCATTTTGAGGTTTCACTCTGTTTTCTCCTATAGGGATACATGTATTTGGAACTCTAAATCAAACACGGTTTGTGCTAGCTCTTTGAAACTTGACACCATAAAGCAGTTTCAAGTTCTATCTCTATGGTTTGTTTGCTGTTGATGTAGCCCTAAGCAGAGACTGGCGAGAATCACTTTCATGGAAAGGGCCTGCCAAGCTTCCAAAAAACTACGAGTTGCCTGAAATCTCAGCACACCCTTTTTCACCCAATCTTGATGAAACTTTCAGGTAATGATCAGTACACCAATCCCACTTGGCTCGCCAAATTTCGTTTTTCTAGGTGAAACCGTTCGTTGGCAGTAAGCGGTTTCATTTTGAGGTTTCACTCTGTTTTCTCCTATAGGGATACATGTATTTGGAACTCTAAATCAAACACGGTTTGTGCTAGCTCTTTTAAACTTGACACCATAAAGCAGTTTCAAGTTCTATCTCTATGGTTTGTTTGCTGTTGATGTAGCCCTAAGCAGAGACTGGCGAGAATCACTTTCATGGAAAGGGCCTGCCAAGCTTCCAAAAAACTACGAGTTGCCTGAAATCTCAGCACACACTTTTTCACCCAATCTTGATGAAACTTTCAGGTAATGTTCAGTACACCAATCCCACTTGGCTCGCCAAATTTCGTTCTTCTATGTGAAACCATTCATTGGCAGTAACCGGTTTCATTTTGAGGTTTCACTCTGTTTTCTCCTATAGGGATACATGTATTTGGAACTCTAAATCAAACACGGTTTGTGCTAGCTCTTTGAAACTTGACACCTTTAAGCAGTTTCAAGTTCTATCTCTATGGTTTGTTTGCTGTTGATGTAGCCCTAAGCAGAGACTGGCGAGAATCACTTTCATGGAAAGGGCCTGCCAAGCTTCCAAAAAACTACGAGTTGCCTGAAATCTCAGCACACCCTTTTTCACCCAATCTTGATGAAACTTTCAGGTAATGATCAGTACACCAATCCCACTTGGCTCGCCAAATTTCGTTCTTCTAGGTGAAACCGTTCGTTGGCAGTAACCGGTTTCATTTTGAGGTTTCACTCTGTTTTCTCCTATAGGGATACATGTATTTGGAACTCTAAATCAAACACGGTTTGTGCTAGCTCTTTGAAACTTGACACCATAAAGCAGTTTCAAGTTCTATCTCTATGGTTTGTTTGCTGTTGATGTAGCCCTAAGCAGAGACTGGCCAGAATCACTTTCATGGAAAGGGCCTGCCAAGCTGCCAAAAAACTACGAGTTGCCTGAAATCTCAGCACACACTTTTTCACCCAATCCTGATGAAACTTTCAGGTAATGATCAGTACACCAATCCCACTTGGCTCGCCAAATCTCGTTCTTCTAGGTGAAACCGTTCGTTGGCAGTAACCGGTTTCATTTTGAGGTTTCACTCTGTTTTCTCCTATAGGGATACATGTATTTGGAACTCTAAATCAAACACGGTTTGTGCTAGCTCTTTGAAACTTGACACCATAAAGCAGTTTCAAGTTCTATCTCTATGGTTTGTTTGCTGTTGATGTAGCCCTAAGCAGAGACTGCCGAGAATCACTTTCATGGAAAGGGCCTGCCAAGCTTCCAAAAAACTACGAGTTTCCTGAAATCTCAGCACACACTTTTTCACCCAATCCTGATGAAACTTTCAGGTAATAATCAGTACACCAATCCCACTTGGCTCGCCAAATTTCGTTCTTCTAGGTCAAACCGTTCGTTGGCAGTAACCGGTTTCATTTTGAGGTTTCAATCTGTTTTCTCCTATAGGGATACATGTATTTGGAACTCTAAATCAAACACGGTTTGTGCTAGCTCTTTGAAACTTGACACCATAAAGCAGTTTCAAGTTCTATCTCTATGGTTTGTTTGCTGTTGATGTAGCCCTAAGCAGAGACTGGCGAGAATCACTTTCATGGAAAGGGCCTGCCAAGCTTCCAAAAACTACGAGTTGCCTGAAATCTCAGCACACCCTTTTTCACCCAATCTTGATGAAACTTTCAGGTAATGATCAGTACACCAATCCCACTTGGCTCGCCAAATTTCGTTCTTCTAGGTGAAACCGTTCATTGGCAGTAACCGGTTTCATTTTGAGGTTTCACTCTGTTTTCTCCTATAGGGATACATGTATTTGGAACTCTAAATCAAACACGGTTTGTGCTAGCTCTTTTAAACTTGACACCATAAAGCAGTTTCAAGTTCTATCTCTATGGTTTGTTTGCTGTTGATGTAGCCCTAAGCAGAGACTGGCCAGAATCACTTTCATGGAAAGGGCCTGCCAAGCTGCCAAAAAACTACGAGTTGCCTGAAATCTCAGCACACACTTTTTCACCCAATCTTGATGAAACTTTCAGGTAATGATCAGTACACCAATCCCACTTGGCTCGCCAAATTTCGTTCTTCTAGGTGAAACCGTTTGTTGGCAATAACCGGTTTCATTTTGAGGTTTCACTCTGTTTTCTCCTATAGGGATACATGTATTTGGAACTCTAAATCAAACACGGTTTGTGCTAGCTCTTTGAAACTTGACACCATAAAGCAGTTTCAAGTTCTATCTCTATGGTTTGTTTGCTGTTGATGTAGCCCTAAGCAGAGACTGGCGAGAATCACTTTCATGGAAAGGGCCTGCCAAGCTTCCAAAAACTACGAGTTGCCTGAAATCTCAGCACACCCTTTTTCACCCAATCTTGATGAAACTTTCAGGTAATGATCAGTACACCAATCCCACTTGGCTCGCCAAATTTCGTTCTTCTAGGTGAAACCGTTCATTGGCAGTAACCGGTTTCATTTTGAGGTTTCACTCTGTTTTCTCCTATAGGGATACATGTATTTGGAACTCTAAATCAAACACGGTTTGTGCTAGCTCTTTGAAACTTGACACCATAAAGCAGTTTCAAGTTCTATCTCTATGGTTTGTTTGCTGTTGATGTAGCCCTAAGCAGAGACTGGCGAGAATCACTTTCATGGAAAGGGCCTGCCAAGCTTCCAAAAAACTACGAGTTGCCTGAAATCTCAGCACACCCTTTTTCACCCAATCTTGATGAAACTTTCCGGTAATGATCAGTACACCAATCCCACTTGGCTTGCCAAATTTCGTTCTTCTAGGTGAAACCGTTCGTTGGCAGTAACCGGTTTCATTTTAAGGTTTCACTCTGTTTTCTCCTATAGGGATACATGTATTTGGAACTCTAAATCAAACACGGTTTGTGCTAGCTCTTTTAAACTTGACACCATAAAGCAGTTTCAAGTTCTATCTCTATGGTTTGTTTGCTGTTGATGTAGCCCTAAGCAGAGACTGGCGAGAATCACTTTCATCTAAAGGGCCTGCCAAGCTTCCAAAAAACTACGAGTTGCCTGAAATCTCAGCACACACTTTTTCACCCAATCTTGATGAAACTTTCAGGTAATGTTCAGTACACCAATCCCACTTGGCTCGCCAAATTTCGTTCTTCTATGTGAAACCATTCGTTGGCAGTAACGGGTTTCATTTTGAGGTTTCACTCTGTTTTCTCCTATAGGGATACATGTATTTGGAACTCTAAATCAAACACGGTTTGTGCTAGCTCTTTGAAACTTGACACCTTTAAGCAGTTTCAAGTTCTATCTCTATGGTTTGTTTGCTGTTGATGTAGCCCTAAGCAGAGACTGGCGAGAATCACTTTCATGGAAAGGGCCTGCCAAGCTTCCAAAAAACTACGAGTTGCCTGAAATCTCAGCACACCCTTTTTCACCCAATCTTGATGAAACTTTCAGGTAATGATCAGTACACCAATCCCACTTGGCTCGCCAAATTTCGTTCTTCTAGGTGAAACCGTTCGTTGGCAGTAACAGGTTTCATTTTGAGGTTTCACTCTGTTTTCTCCTATAGGGATACATGTATTTGGAACTCTAAATCAAACACGGTTTGTGCTAGCTCTTTGAAACTTGACACCATAAAGCAGTTTCAAGTTCTATCTCTATGGTTTGTTTGCTGTTGATGTAGCCCTAAGCAGAGACTGGCCAGAATCACTTTCATGGAAAGGGCCTGCCAAGCTGCCAAAAAACTACGAGTTGCCTGAAATCTCAGCACACACTTTTTCACCCAATCCTGATGAAACTTTCAGGTAATGATCAGTACACCAATCCCACTTCGCTCGCCAAATCTCGTTCTTCTAGGTGAAACCATTCGTTGGCAGTAACCGGTTTCATTTTGAGGTTTCACTCTGTTTTCTCCTATAGGGATACATGTATTTGGAACTCTAAATCAAACACGGTTTGTGCTAGCTCTTTGAAACTTGACACCATAAAGCAGTTTCAAGTTCTATCTCTATGGTTTGTTTGCTGTTGATGTAGCCCTAAGCAGAGACTGGCGAGAATCACTTTCATGGAAAGGGCCTGCCAAGCTTCCAAAAACCTACAAGTTGCCTGAAATCTCAGCACACACTTTTTCACCCAATCTTGATGAAACTTTCAGGTAATGATCAGTACACCAATCCCACTTGGCTCGCCAAATTTCATTCTTCTAGGTGAAACCGTTCGTTGGCAATAACCGGTTTCATTTTGAGGTTTAACTCTGTTTTCTCCTATAGGGATACATGTATTTGGAACTCTAAATCAAACACGGTTTGTGCTAGCTCTTTGAAACTTGACACAATAAAGCAGTTTCAAGTTCTATCTCTATGGTTTGTTTGCTGTTGATGTAGCCCTAATCAGAGACTGGCGAGAATCACTTTCATTGAAAGGGCCTGCCAAGCTTCCAAAAAACTACGAGTTGTCTGAAATCTCAGAACACACTTTTTCACCCAATCCTTATGAAACTTTCAGGTAATGATCAGTACACCAATTCCACTTGGCTCGCCCAATTTCGTTCTTCTAGGTGAAACCGTTCGTTGGCAGTAAGCGGTTTCATTTTGAGGTTTCACTCTGTTTTCTCCTATAGGGATACATGTATTTGGAACTCTAAATCAAACACGGTTTGTGCTAGCTCTTTGAAACTTGACACCATAAAGCAGTTTCAAGTTCTATCTCTATGGTTTGTTTGCTGTTGATGTAGCCCTAAGCAGAGACTGGCGAGAATCACTTTCATGGAAAGGGCCTGCCAAGCTTCCAAAAAACTACGAGTTGCCTGAAATCTCAGCACACACTTTTTCACCCAATCTTGATGAAACTTTCAGGTAATGATCAGTACACCAATCCCACTTGGCTCGCCAAATTTCATTCTTCTAGGTGAAACCGTTCGTTGGCAATAACCGGTTTCATTTTGAGGTTTCACTCTGTTTTCTCCTATAGGGATACATGTATTTGGAACTCTAAATCAAACACGGTTTGTGCTAGCTCTTTGAAACTTGACACCATAAAGCAGTTTCAAGTTCTATCTCTATGGTTTGTTTGCTGTTGATGTAGCCCTAAGCAGAGACTGGCGAGAATCACTTTCATGGAAAGGGCCTGCCAAGCTTCCAAAAAACTACGAGTTGCCTGAAATCTCAGCACACACTTTTTCACCCAATCTTGATGAAACTTTCAGGTAATGATCAGTACACCAATCCCACTTGGCTCGACAAATTTCGTTCTTCTAGGTGAAACCGTTCATTGGCAGTAACCGGTTTCATTTTGAGGTTTCACTCTGTTTTCTCCTATAGGGATACATGTATTTGGAACTCTAAATCAAACACGGTTTGTGCTAGCTCTTTGAAACTTCACACCATAAGCAGTTTCAAGTTCTATCTCTATGGTTTGTTTGCTGTTGATGTAGCCCCTAAGCAGAGACTGGCGAAAATCACTTTCAAGGAAAGGGCCTGCCAAGCTTCCAAAAAACTACGAGTTGCCTGAAATCTCAGCACACACTTTTTCACCCAATCTTGATGAAACTTTCAGGTAATGTTCAGTACACCAATCCCACTTGGCTCGCCAAATTTCGTTCTTCTAGGTGAAACCATTCGTTGGCAGTAACCGGTTTCATTTTGAGGTTTCACTCTGTTTTCTCCTATAGGGATACATGTATTTGGAACTCTAAATCAAACACGGTTTGTGCTAGCTCTTTGAAACTTGACACCTTTAAGCAGTTTCAAGTTCTATCTCTATGGTTTGTTTGCGGTTGATGTAGCCCTAAGCAGAGACTGGCGACAATCACTTTCATGGAAAGGGCCTGCCAAGCTTCCAAAAAACTACGAGTTGCCTGAAATCTCAGCACACACTTTTTCACCCAATCTTGATGAAACTTTCAGGTAATGATCAGTACACCAATCCCACTTGGCTCGCCAAATTTCGTTCTTCTAGGTGAAACCGTTCGTTGGCAGTAACCGGTTTCATTTTGAGGTTTCACTCTGTTTTCTCCTATAGGGATACATGTATTTGGAACTCTAAATCAAACACGGTTTGTGCTAGCTCTTTGAAACTTGACACCATAAAGCAGTTTCAAGTTCTATCTCTATGGTTTGTTTGCTGTTGATGTAGCCCTAAGCAGAGACTGGCCAGAATCACTTTCATGGAAAGGGCCTGCCAAGCTGCCAAAAAACTACGAGTTGCCTGAAATCTCAGCACACACTTTTTCACCCAATCCTGATGAAACTTTCAGGTAATGATCAGTACACCAATCCCACTTGGCTCGCCAAATCTCGTTCTTCTAGGTGAAACCGTTCGTTGGCAGTAACCGGTTTCATTTTGAGGTTTCACTCTGTTTTCTCCTATAGGGATACATGTATTTGGAACTCTAAATCAAACACGGTTTGTGCTAGCTCTTTGAAACTTGACACCATAAAGCAGTTTCAAGTTCTATCTCTATGGTTTGTTTGCTGTTGATGTAGCCCTAAGCAGAGACTGGCGACAATCACTTTCATGGAAAGGGCCTGCCAAGCTTCCAAAAAACTACGAGTTGCCTGAAATCTCAGCACACACTTTTTCACCCAATCTTGATGAAACTTTCAGGTAATGATCAGTACACCAATCCCACTTGGCTCGCCAAATTTCGTTCTTCTAGGTAAAACCGTTCGTTGGCAGTAACCGGTTTCATTTTGAGGTTTCACTCTGTTTTCTCCTATAGGGATACATGTATTTGGAACTCTAAATCAAACACGGTTTGTGCTAGCTCTTTGAAACTTGACACCATAAAGCAGTTTCAAGTTCTATCTCTATGGTTTGTTTGCTGTTGATGTAGCCCTAAGCAGAGACTGGCCAGAATCACTTTCATGGAAAGGGCCTGCCAAGCTGCCAAAAAACTACGAGTTGCCTGAAATCTCAGCACACACTTTTTCACCCAATCCTGATGAAACTTTCAGGTAATGATCAGTACACCAATCCCACTTGGCTCGCCAAATCTCGTTCTTCTAGGTGAAACCGTTCGTTGGCAGTAACCGGTTTCATTTTGAGGTTTCACTCTGTTTTCTCCTATAGGGATACATGTATTTGGAACTCTAAATCAAACACGGTTTGTGCTAGCTCTTTGAAACTTGACACCATAAAGCAGTTTCAAGTTCTATCTCTATGGTTTGTTTGCTGTTGATGTAGCCCTAAGCAGAGACTGGCGAGAATCACTTTCATGGAAAGGGCCTGCCAAGCTTCCAAAAACCTACGAGTTGCCTGAAATCTCAGCACACACTTTTTCACCCAATCTTGATGAAACTTTCAGGTAATGATCAGTACACCAATCCCACTTGGCTCGCCAAATTTCGTTCTTCTAGGTGAAACCGTTCGTTGGCAATAACCGGTTTCATTTTGAGGTTTCACTCATTTTCTCCTATAGGGATACATGTATTTGGAACTCTAAATCAAACACGGTTTGTGCTAGCTCTTTGAAACTTGACACCATAAAGCAGTTTCAAGTTCTATCTCTATGGTTTGTTTGCTGTTGATGTAGCCCTAAGCAGAGACTGGCGAGAATCACTTTCATGGAAAGGGCCTGCCATGCTTCCAAAAAACTACGAGTTGCCTGAAATCTCAGCACACACTTTTTCACCCAATCCTGATGAAACTTTCAGGTAATGATCAGTACACCAATCCCACTTGGCTCGCCCAATTTCCTTCTTCTAGGTAAAACCGTTCGTTGGCAGTAACCGGTTTCATTTTGAGGTTTCACTCTGTTTTCTCCTATAGGGATACATGTATTTGGAACTCTAAATCAAACACGGTTTGTGCTAGCTCTTTGAAACTTGACACCATAAAGCAGTTTCAAGTTCTCTCTATGGTTTGTTTGCTGTTGATGTAGCCCTAAGCAGAAACTGGCGAGAATCACTTTCATGGAAAGGGCCTGCCATGCTTCCAAAAAACTACGAGTTGCCTGAAATCTCAGCACACACTTTTTCACCCAATCTTGATGAAACGTTCAGGTAATGATCAGTACACCATTGCCACTTGGCTCGCCAAATTTCGTTCTTCTAGGTGAAACCATTCGTTGGCAGTAACCGGTTTCATTTTGAGGTTTCACTCTGTTTTCTCCTATAGGGATACATGTATTTGGAACTCTAAATCAAACACGGTTTGTGCTAGCTCTTTGAAACTTGACACCATAAAGCAGTTTCAAGTTCTATCTCTATGGTTTGTTTGCTGTTGATGTAGCCCTAAGCAGAGACTGGCGAGAATCACTTTCATGGAAAGGGCCTGCCAAGCTTCCAAAAACTACGAGTTGCCTGAAATCTCAGCACACACTTTTTCACCCAATCTTGATGAAACTTTCAGGTAATGATCAGTACACCAATCCCACTTGGCTCGACAAATTTCGTTCTTCTAGGTGAAACCGTTCGTTGGCCGTAACCGGTTTCATTTTGAGGTTTCACTCTGTTTTCTCCTATAGGGATACATATATTTGGAACTCTAAATCAAACACGGTTTGTGCTAGCTCTTTGAAACTTGACACAATAAAGCAGTTTCAAGTTCTATCTCTATGGTTTGTTTGCTGTTGATGTAGCCCTAAGCAGAGACTGGCGAGAATCACTTTCATGGAAAGGGCCTGCCAATCTTCCAAAAAACTCCTAGTTTTGAAATCTCAGAACACACTTTTTCACCCAATCCTGATGAAACTTTCAGGTAATGATCAGTACACCAATTCCACTTGGCTCGCCCAATTTCGTTCTTCTAGGTGAAACCGTTCGTTGGTAGTAACCGGTTTCATTTTGAGGTTTCACTCTGTTTTCTCCTATAAGGATACATATATTTGGAACTATAAATCAAACACGGTTTGTGCTAGCTCTTTGAAACTTGACACCATAAAGCAGTTTCAAGTTCTCTCTATGGTTTGTTTGCTGTTGATGTAGCCCTAAGCAGAAACTGGCGAGAATCACTTTCATGGAAAGGGCCTGCCATGCTTCCAAAAAACTACGAGTTGCCTGAAATATCAGCACACACTTTTTCACCCAATCTTGATGAAACATTCAGGTGCCTGAAATCTCAGCACACACTTTTTCACCCAATCTTGATGAAACTTTCAGGTAATGATCAGTACACCAATCCCACTTGGCTCGCCAAATTTCGTTCTTCTAGGTGAAACCGTTCGTTGGCAGTAACCGGTTTCATTTTGAGGTTTCACTCTGTTTTCTCCTATAGGGATACATGTATTTGGAACTCTAAATCAAACACGGTTTGTGCTAGCTCTTTGAAACTTGACACCATAAAGCAGTTTCAAGTTCTATCTCTATGGTTTGTTTGCTGTTGATGTAGCCCTAAGCAGAGACTGGCCAGAATCACTTTCATGGAAAGGGCCTGCCAAGCTGCCAAAAAACTACGAGTTGCCTGAAATCTCAGCACACACTTTTTCACCCAATCCTGATGAAACTTTCAGGTAATGATCAGTACACCAATCCCACTTGGCTCGGCAAATCTCGTTCTTCTAGGTGAAACCGTTCGTTGGCAGTAACCAGTTTCATTTTGAGGTTTCACTCTGTTTTCTCCTATAGGGATACATGTATTTGGAACTCTAAATCAAACACGGTTTGTGCTAGCTCTTTGAAACTTGACACCATAAAGCAGTTTCAAGTTCTATCTCTATGGTTTGTTTGCTGTTGATGTAGCCCTAAGCAGAGACTGGCGAGAATCACTTTCATGGAAAGGGCCTGCCAAGCTTCCAAAAACCTACGAGTTGCCTGAAATCTCAGCACACACTTTTTCACCCAATCTTGATGAAACTTTCAGGTAATGATCAGTACACCAATCCCACTTGGCTCGCCATATTTTGTTCTTCTAGGTGAAACCGTTCGTTGGCAATAACCGGTTTCATTTTGAGGTTTCACTCATTTTCTCCTATAGGGATACATGTATTTGGAACTCTAAATCAAACACGGTTTGTGCTAGCTCTTTGAAACTTGACACCATAAAGCAGTTTCAAGTTCTATCTCTATGGTTTGTTTGCTGTTGATGTAGCCCTAAGCAGAGACTGGCGAGAATCACTTTCATGGAAAGGGCCTGCCATGCTTCCAAAAAACTACGAGTTGCCTGAAATCTCAGCACACACTTTTTCACCCAATCTTGATGAAACTTTCAGGTAATGATCAGTACACCAATCCCACTTGGCTCGCCAAATTTCGTTCTTCTAGGTGAAACCGTTCGTTGGCAGTAACCGGTTTCATTTTGAGGTTTCACTCTGTTTTCTCCTATAGGGATACATGTATTTGGAACTCTAAATCAAACACGGTTTGTGCTAGCTCTTTGAAACTTGACACCATAAAGCAGTTTCAAGTTCTATCTCTATGGTTTGTTTGCTGTTGATGTAGCCCTAAGCAGAGACTGGCGAGAATCACTTTCATGGAAAGGGCCTGCCAAGCTTCCAAAAACTACGAGTTGCCTGAAATCTCAGCACACACTTTTTCACCCAATCTTGATGAAACTTTCAGGTAATGATCAGTACACCAATCCCACTTGGCTCGACAAATTTCGTTCTTCTAGGTGAAACCGTTCGTTGGCAGTAACCGGTTTCATTTTGAGGTTTCACTCTGTTTTCTCCTATAGGGATACATATATTTGGAACTCTAAATCAAACACGGTTTGTGCTAGCTCTTTGAAACTTGACACAATAAAGCAGTTTCAAGTTCTATCTCTATGGTTTGTTTGCTGTTGATGTAGCCCTAATCAGAGACAGGCGAGAATCACTTTCATGGAAAGGGCCTGCCAATCTTCCAAAAAACTACTAGTTTTGAAATCTCAGAACACACTTTTTCACCCAATCCTGATGAAACTTTCAGGTAATGATCAGTACACCAATTCCACTTGGCTCGCCAAATTTCGTTCTTCTAGGTGAAACCGTTCGTTGGCAGTAAGCGGTTTCATTTTGAGGTTTCACTCTGTTTTCTCCTATAGGGATACATGTATTTGGAACTCTAAATCAAACACGGTTTGTGCTAGCTCTTTGAAACTTGACACCATAAGCAGTTTCAAGTTCTATCTCTATGGTTTGTTTGCTGTTGATGTAACCCTAAGCAGAGACTGGCGAGAATCACTTTCATGGAAAGGGCCTGCCAAGCTGCCAAAAAACTACGAGTTGCCTGAAATCTCAGCACACACTTTTTCACCCAATCCTGATGAAACTTTCAGGTAATGATCAGTACACCAATCCCAGTTGGCTCACCAAATTTCGTTCTTATAGGTGAAACCGTTCGTTGGCAGTAACCGGTTTCATTTTGAGGTTTCACTCTGTTTTCTCCTATAGGGATACATGTATTTGGAACTCTAAATCAAACACGGTTTGTGCTAGCTCTTTGAAACTTGACACCATAAAGCAGTTTCAAGTTCTATCTCTATGGTTTGTTTGCTGTTGATGTAGCCCTAAGCAGAGACTGGCGAAAATCACTTTCATGGAAAGGGCCTGCCAAGCTTCCAAAAAACTACGAGTTGCCTGAAATCTCAGCACACACTTTTTCACCCAATCTTGATGAAACTTTCCGGTAATGATAGGTACACCAATCCCACTTGTCTCGCCAAATTTCGATCTTCTAGGTGAAACCGTTCGTTGGCAGTAACCGGTTTCATTTTGAGGTTTCACTCTGTTTTTTCCTATAGGGATACATGTACTTGGAACTCTAAATCAAACACGGTTTGTGCTAGCTCTTTGAAACTTGACACCATAAAGCAGTTTCAAGTTCTATCTCTATGGTTTGTTTGCTGTTGATGTAGCCCTAAGCAAAGACTGGCGAGAATCACTTTCATGGAAAGGGCCTGCCAAGCTTCCAAAAACTACGAGTTGCCTGAAATCTCAGCACACACTTTTTCACCCAATCTTGATGAAACTTTCAGGTAATGATCAGTACACCAATCCCACTTGGCTCGACAAATTTCGTTCTTCTAGGTGAAACCGTTCGTTGGCAGTAACCGGTTTCATTTTGAGGTTTCACTCTGTTTTCTCCTATAGGGATACATATATTTGGAACTCTAAATCAAACACGGTTTGTGCTAGCTCTTTGAAACTTGACACAATAAAGCAGTTTCAAGTTCTATCTCTATGGTTTGTTTGCTGTTGATGTAGCCCTAAGCAGAGACTGGCGAGAATCACTTTCATGGAAAGGGCCTGCCAATCTTCCAAAAAACTCCTAGTTTTGAAATCTCAGAACACACTTTTTCACCCAATCCTGATGAAACTTTCAGGTAATGATCAGTACACCAATTCCACTTGGCTCGCCCAATTTCGTTCTTCTAGGTGAAACCGTTCGTTGGCAGTAACCGGTTTCATTTTGAGGTTTCACTCTGTTTTCTCCTATAGGGATACATGTATTTGGAACTCTAAATCAAACACGGTTTGTGCTAGCTCTTTGAAACTTGACACCATAAAGCAGTTTCAAGTTCTATCTCTATGGTTTGTTTGCTGTTGATGTAGCCCTAAGCAGAGACTGGCGAGAATCACTTTCATGGAAAGGGCCTGCCAAGCTTCCAAAAACTACGAGTTGCCTGAAATCTCAGCACACACTTTTTCACCCAATCTTGATGAAACTTTCAGGTAATGATCAGTACACCAATCCCACTTGGCTCGACAAATTTCGTTCTTCTAGGTGAAACCGTTCGTTGGCAGTAACCGGTTTCATTTTGAGGTTTCACTCTGTTTTCTCCTATAGGGATACATGTATTTGGAACTCTAAATCAAACACGGTTTGTGCTAGCTCTTTGAAACTTGACACCATAAAGCAGTTTCAAGTTCTATCTCTATGGTTTGTTTGCTGTTGATGTAGCCCTAAGCAGAGACTGGCGAGAATCACTTTCATGGAAAGGGCCTGCCAAGCTTCCAAAAAACTACGAGTTGCCTGAAATCTCAGCACACACTTTTTCACCCAATCCTGATGAAACTTTCAGGTAATGATCAGTACACCAATCCCACTTGGCTCGCCAAATCTCGTTCTTCTAGGTGAAACCGTTCGTTGGCAGTAACCGGTTTCATTTTGAGGTTTCACTCTGTTTTCTCCTATAGGGATACATGTATTTGGAACTCTAAATCAAACACGGTTTGTGCTAGCTCTTTGAAACTTGACACCATAAAGCAGTTTCAAGTTCTATCTCTATGGTTTGTTTGCTGTTGATGTAGCCCTAAGCAGAGACTGGCGAGAATCACTTTCATGGAAAGGGCCTGCCAAGCTTCCAAAAACCTACGAGTTGCCTGAAATCTCAGCACACACTTTTTCACCCAATCTTGATGAAACTTTCAGGTAATGATCAGTACACCAATCCCACTTGGCTCGCCATATTTTGTTCTTCTAGGTGAAACCGTTCGTTGGCAATAACCGGTTTCATTTTGAGGTTTCACTCATTTTCTCCTATAGGGATACATGTATTTGGAACTCTAAATCAAACACGGTTTGTGCTAGCTCTTTGAAACTTGACACCATAAAGCAGTTTCAAGTTCTATCTCTATGGTTTGTTTGCTGTTGATGTAGCCCTAAGCAGAGACTGGCGAGAATCACTTTCATGGAAAGGGCCTGCCATGCTTCCAAAAAACTACGAGTTGCCTGAAATCTCAGCACACACTTTTTCACCCAATCTTGATGAAACTTTCAGGTAATGATCAGTACACCAATCCCACTTGGCTCGCCAAATTTCGTTCTTCTAGGTGAAACCGTTAGTTGGCAGTAACCGGTTTCATTTTGAGGTTTCACTCTGTTTTCTCCTATAGGGATACATGTATTTGGAACTCTAAATCAAACACGGTTTGTGCTAGCTCTTTGAAACTTGACACCATAAAGCAGTTTCAAGTTCTATCTCTATGGTTTGTTTGCTGTTGATGTAGCCCTAAGCAGAGACTGGCGAGAATCACTTTCATGGAAAGGGCCTGCCAAGCTTCCAAAAACTACGAGTTGCCTGAAATCTCAGCACACACTTTTTCACCCAATCTTGATGAAACTTTCCGGTAACGATAGGTACACCAATCCCACTTGTCTCGCCAAATTTCGTTCTTCTAGGTGAAACCGTTCGTTGGCAGTAACCGGTTTCATTTTGAGGTTTCACTCTGTTTTCTCCTACAGGGATACATGTATTTGGAACTCTAAATCAAACACGGTTTGTGCTAGCTCTTTGAAATTTGACACCATAAAGCAGTTTCAAGTTCTATCTCTATGGTTTGTTTGATGTTGATGTAGCCCAAAGCAGAGACTGGCGAGAATCACTTTCATGGAAAGGGCTTGCCAAGCTTCCAAAAAACTACGAGTTGCCTGAAATCTCAGCACACACTTTTTCACCCAATCTTGATGAAACTTTCAGGTAATGATCAGTACACCAATCCCACTTGGCTCGCCAAATTTCGTTCTTCTAGGTGAAATCGTTCGTTGGTAGTAACCGGTTTCATTTTGAGGTTTCACTCTGTTTTTTCCTATAGGGATACATGTATTTGGAACTCTAAATCAAACACGGTTTGTGCTAGCTCTTTGAAACTTGACACCATAAAGCAGTTTCAAGTTCTATCTCTATGGTTTGTTTGCTGTTGATGTAGCCCTAAGCAGAGACTGGCGAGAATCACTTTCATGGAAAGGGCCTGCCAAGCTTCCAAAAAACTACGAGTTGCCTGAAATCTCAGCACACACTTTTTCACCCAATCTTGATGAAACTTTCAGGTAATGATCAGTACACCAATGCCACTTGGCTCGCCAAATTTCATTCTTCTAGGTGAAACTGTTCATTGGCAGTAACCGGTTTCATTTTGAGGTTTCACTCTGTTTTCTCCTATAGGGATACATGTACTTGGAACTCTAAATCAAACACGGTTTGTGCTAGCTCTTTGAAACTTGACACAATAAAGCAGTTTCAAGTTCTATCTCTATGTTTTGTTTGCTGTTGATGTAGCCCTAAGCAGAGACTGGCGAGAATCACTTTCATGGAAAGGGCCTGCCAAGCTTCCAAAAAAGTACGAGTTGCCTGAAATCTCAGCACACACTTTTTCACCCAATCTTGATGAGTCTTTCAGGTAATGATCAGTACACCAATGCCACTTGGCTCGCCAAATTTCGTTCTTTTAGGTGAAACCGTTCGTTGGCAGGAAGCGGTTTCATTTTGAGGTTTCACTCTGTTTTCTCCTATAGGGATACATGTATTTGGAACTCTAAATCAAACACGGTTTGTGCTAGCTCTTTGAAACTTGACACCATAAAGCAGTTTCAAGTTCTATCTCTATGGTTTGTTTGCTGTTGATGTAGCCCTAAGCAGAGACTGGCGAGAATCACTTTCATGGAAAGGGCCTGCCAAGCTTCCAAAAAACTACGAGTTGCCTGAAATCTCAGCACACACTTTTTCACCCAATCCTGATGAAACTTTCAGGTAATGATCAATACACCATTCCCACTTGGCTCGCCAAATTTCGTTCTTCTAGGTTAAACCGTTCGTTGGCAGTAATCGGTTTCATTTTGAGGTTTCACTCTGTTTTCTCCTATAGGGATACATGTATTTGGAACTCTAAATCAAACACGGTTTGTGCTAGCTCTTTGAAACTTGACACCATAAAGCAGTTTCTAGTTCTATCTCTATGGTTTGTTTGCTGTTGATGTAGCCCTAAGCAGAGACTGGCGAGAATCACTTTCATGGAAAGGGCCTACCAAGCTTCCAAAAAACTACGAGTTGCCTGAATTCTCAGCACACACTTTTTCACCCAATCTTGATGAAACTTTCCGGTAATGATAGATACACCAATCCCACTTGTCTCGCCAAATTTCGTTCTTCTAGGTGAAACCGTTCGTTGGCAGTAACCGGTTTCATTTTGAGGTTTCACTCTGTTTTTTCCTACAGGGATACATGTATTTGGAACTCTAAATCAAACACGGTTTGTGCTAGCTCTTTGAAACTTGACACCATAAAGCAGTTTCAAGTTCTATCTCTATGGTTTGTTTGCTGTTGATGTAGCACAAAGCAGAGACTGGCGAGAATCACTTTCATGGAAAGGGCCTGCCAAGCTGCCAAAAAACTACGAGTTGCCTGAAATCAGAGCACACACTTTTTCACCCAATCTTGATGAAACTTTCAGGTAATGATCAGTACACCAATCCCACTTGGCTCGCCCAATTTCCTTCTTCTAGGTTAAACCGTTCGTTGGCAGTAACCGGTTTCATTTTGAGGTTTCACTCTGTTTTCTCCTATAGGGATACATGTATTTGGAACTCTAAATCAAACACGGTTTGTGCTAGCTCTTTGAAACTTGACACCATAAACAGTTTCAAGTTCTATCTCTATGGTTTGTTTGCTGTTGATGTAGCCCTAAGCAGAGACTGGCGAGAATCACTTTCATGGAAAGGGCCTGCCAAGCTTCCAAAAAACTACGAGTTGCCTGAAATCTCAGCACACACTTTTTCACCCAATCCTGATGAAACTTTCAGGTAATGATCAATACACCAATCCCACTTGGCTCGCCAAATTTCGTTCTTCTAGGTGAAACTGTTCGTTGGCAGTAACCGGTTTTATTTTGAGGTTTCACTCTGTTTTCTCCTATAGGGATACATGTATTTGGAACTCTAAATCAAACACGGTTTGTGCTAGCTCTTTGAAACTTGACACCATAAAGCAGTTTCAAGTTCTATCTCTATGGTTTGTTTGCTGTTGATGTAGCCCTAAGCAGAGACTGGCGAGAATCACTTTCATGGAAAGGGCCTGCCAAGCTTCCAAAAAACTACGAGTTTCCTGAAATCTCAGCACAAACTTTTTCACCCAATCTTGATGAAACTTTCAGGTAATGATCAGTACACCAATCTCACTTGGCTCGCCAAATTTCGTTCTTCTAGGTTAAACCGTTCGTTGGCAGTAATCGGTTTCATTTTGAGGTTTCACTCTGTTTTCTCCTATAGGGATACATGTATTTGGAACTCTAAATCAAACACGGTTTGTGCTAGCTCTTTGAAACTTGACACCATAAAGCAGTTTCTAGTTCTATCTCTATGGTTTGTTTGCTGTTGATGTAGCCCTAAGCAGAGACTGGCGAGAATCACTTTCATGGAAAGGGCCTACCAAGCTTCCAAAAAACTACGAGTTGCCTGAATTCTCAGCACACACTTTTTCACCCAATCTTGATGAATCTTTCCGGTAATGATAGATACACCAATCCCACTTGTCTCGCCAAATTTCGTTCTTCTAGGTGAAACCGTTCGTTGGCAGTAACCGGTTTCATTTTGAGGTTTCACTCTGTTTTTTCCTACAGGGATACATGTATTTGGAACTCTAAATCAAACACGGTTTGTGCTAGCTCTTTGAAACTTGACACCATAAAGCAGTTTCAAGTTCTATCTCTATGGTTTGTTTGCTGTTGATGTAGCCCAAAGCAGAGACTGGCGAGAATCACTTTCATGGAAAGGGCCTGCCAAGCTTCCAAAAAACTACGAGTTGCCTGAAATCAGAGCACACACTTTTTCACCCAATCTTGATGAAACTTTCAGGTAATGATCAGTACACCAATCCCACTTGGCTCGCCCAATTTCCTTCTTCTAGGTTAAACCGTTCGTTGGCAGTAACCGGTTTCATTTTGAGGTTTCACTCTGTTTTCTCCTATAGGGATACATGTATTTGGAACTCTAAATCAAACACGGTTTGTGCTAGCTCTTTGAAACTTGACACCATAAACAGTTTCAAGTTCTATCTCTATGGTTTGTTTGCTGTTGATGTAGCCCTAAGCAGAGACTGGCGAGAATCACTTTCATGGAAAGGGCCTGCCAAGCTTCCAAAAAACTACGAGTTGCCTGAAATCTCAGCATACACTTTTTCACCCAATCTTGATGAAACTTTCAGGTAATGATCAGTACACCAATCCCACTTGGCTCGCCAAATTTCGTTCTTCTAGGTGAAACCGTTCATTGGCAGTAACCGGTTTCATTTTGAGGTTTCACTCTGTTTTCTCCTACAGGGATACATGTATTTGGAACTCTAAATCAAACACGGTTTGTGCTAGCTCTTTGAAACTTGACACCATAAAGCAGTTTCAAGTTCTATCTCTATGGATTGTTTGCTGTTGATGTAGCCCTAAGCAGAGACTGGCGAGAATCACTTTCATGGAGGGCCTGCCAAGCTTCCAAAAAACTACGAGTTGCCTGAAATCTCAGCACACACTTTTTCAACCAATCTTGATGAAACTTTCAGGTAAAGATCAGTACACCAATCCCACTTGGCTCGCCAAATTTCGTTCTTCTAGGTGAAACCGTTTGTTGGCAGTAACAGGTTTCATTTTGAGATTTCACTCTATTTTCTCCTACAGGGATTCATGTATTTGGAACTCTAAATCAAACACGGTTTGTGCTAGCTCTTTGAAACTTGACACCATAAAGCAGTTTCAAGTTCTATCTCTATGGTTTGTTTGCTGTTGATGTAGCCCTAAGCAGAGACTGCCGAGAATCACTTTCATGGAAAGGGCCTGCCAAGCTTCCAAAAAACTACGAGTTGCCTGAAATCTCAGCACACACTTTTTCACCCAATCTTGATGAAACTTTCAGGTAATGATCAGTACACCAATCCCACTTGGCTCGCCAAATTTCGTTCTTCTAGGTTAAACCGTTCCTTGGCAGTAACCGGTTTCATTTTGAGGTTTCACTGTGTTTTCTCCTACAGGGATACATGTATTTGGAACTCTAAATCAAACACGGTTTGTGCTAGCTCTTTGAAACTTGACACCATAAAGCAGTTTCAAGTTCTATCTCTATGGTTTGTTTGCTGTTGATGTAGCCCTAAGCAGGGACTGGCGAGAATCACTTTCAGGGAAAGGGCCTGGCAAGCTTCCAAAAAACTACGAGTTGCCTGAAATCTCAGCACACACTTTTTCACCCAATCTTGATGAAACTTTCCGGTAATGATAGGTACACCAATCCCACTTGTCTCGCCAAATTTCGTTCTTCTAGGTGAAACCATTCGTTGGCAGTAACCGGTTCCATTTTGAGGTTTCACTCTGTTTTCTCCTACAGTGATACATGTATTTGGAACTCTAAATCAAACACGGTTTGTGCTAGCTCTTTGAAACTTGACACCATAAAGCAGTTTCAAGTTCTATCTCTATGGTTTGTTTGCTTTTGATGTAGCCCAAAGCAGAGACTGGCGATAATCTCTTTCATGGAAAGGGCCTGCCAAGCTTCCAAAAAACTACAAGTTGCCTGAAATCTCAGCACACACTTTTTCACCCAATCTTGATGAAACTTTCAGGTAATGATCAGTACACGAATCCCACTTGGCTCGCCAAATTTCGTTCTTCTAGGTGAAACCGTTCGTTGGCAGTAACCGGTTTCATTTTGAGGTTTCACTCTGTTTTTTCCTATAGGGATACATGTATTTGGAACTCTAAATCAAACAAGGTTTGTGCTAGCTCTTTGAAACTTGACACCATAAAGCAGTTTCAAGTTCTATCTCTATGGTTTGTTTGCTGTTGATGTAGCCCTAAGCAGAGACTGGCGAGAATCACTTTCATGGAAAGGGCCTGCCAAGCTTCCAAAAAACTACGAGTTGCCTGAAATCTCAGCACACACTTTTTCACCCAATCTTGATGAAACTTTCAGGTAATGATCAGTACACCAATGCCACTTGGCTCGCCAAATTTCGTTCTTCTAGGTGAAACTGTTCATTGGCAGTAACTGGTTTCATTTTGAGGTTTCACTCTGTTTTCTCCTATAGGGATACATGTACTTGGAACTCTAAATCAAACACGGTTTGTGCTAGCTCTTTGAAACTTGACACCATAAAGCAGTTTCAAGTTCTATCTCTATGGTTTGTTTGCTGTTGATGTAGCCCTAATCAGAGACTGGCGAGAATCACTTTCATGGAAAGGGCCTGCCAAGCTTCCAAAAAACTACGAGTTGCCTGAAATCTCAGAACACACTTTTTCACCCAATCCTGATGAAACTTTCAGGTAATGATCAGTACACCAATTCCACTTGGCTTGCCCAATATCGTTCTTCTAGGTGAAACCGTTCATTGGCAGTAAGCGGTTTCATTTTGAGGTTTCACTCTGTTTTCTCCTATAGGGATACATGTATTTGGAACTCTAAATCAAACACGGTTTGTGCTAGCTCTTTGAAACTTGACACCATAAGCAGTTTCAAGTTCTATCTCTATGGTTTGTTTGCTGTTGATGTAGACCTAAGCAGAGACTGGCCAGAATCACTTTCATGGAAAGGGCCTGCCAAGCTGCCAAAAAATTACGAGTTGCCTGAAATCTCAGCACACACTTTTTCACCCAATCCTGATGAAACTTTCAGGTAAAGATCAGTACACCAATCCCACTTGGCTCGCCAAATTTCGTTCTTCTAGGTGAAACCGTTCGTTGGCAGTAACCGGTTTCATTTTGAGGTTTCACTCTGTTTTCTCCTATAGGGATACATGTATTTGGAACTCTAAATCAAACACGGTTTGTGCTAGCTCTTGGAAACTTGACACCATAAAGCAGTTTCAAGTTCTATCTCTATGGTTTGTTTGCTGTTGATGTAGCCCTAAGCAGAGACTGGCGAGAATCACTTTAATGGAAAGGGCCTGCCAAGCTTCCAAAAAACTACGAGTTGCCTGAAATCTCAGCACACACTTTTTCACCCAATCTTGATGAAACTTTCAGGTAATGATCAGTACACCAATCTCACTTGGCTCGCCAAATTTCGTTCTTCTAGGTTAAACCGTTCGTTGGCAGTAATCGGTTTCATTTTGAGGTTTCACTCTGTTTTCTCCTATAGAGATACATGTATTTGGAACTCTAAATCAAACACGGTTTGTGCTAGCTCTTTGAAACTTGACACAATAAAGCAGTTTCTAGTTCTATCTCTATGGTTTGTTTGCTGTTGATGTAGCCCTAAGCAGAGACTGGCGAGAATCACTTACATGGAAAGGGCCTGCCAAGCTTCCAAAAAACTACGAGTTGCCTGAAATCTCAGCACACACTTTTTTACCCAATCTTGATGAAACTTTCCCGTAATGATAGGTACACCAATCCCACTTGTCTCACCAAATTTCGTTCTTCTAGGTGAAACCGTTCGTTGGCAGTAACCGGTTTCATTTTGAGGTTTCACTCTGTTTTCTCCTACAGGGATACATGTATTTGGAACTCTAAATCAAACACGGTTTGTGCTAGCTCTTTGAAACTTGACACCATAAAGCAGTTTCAAGTTCTATCTCTATGGTTTGTTTGCTGTTGATGTAGCCCTAAGCAGAGACTGGCGAGAATCACTTTCATGGAAAGGGCCTGCCAAGCTTCCAAAAAACTACGAGTTGCCTGAAATCTCAGCACACACTTTTTCACCCAATCTTGATGAAACTTTCAGGTAATGATCAGTACACCAATCCCACTTGGCTCGCCAAATTTCGTTCTTCTAGGTGAAACCGTTCGTTGGCAATAACCGGTTTCATTTTGAGGTTTCACTCTGTTTTCTCCTATAGGGATACATGTATTTGGAACTCTAAATCAAACACGGTTTGTGCTAGCTCTTTGAAACTTGACACCATAAAGCAGTTTCAAGTTCTATCTCTATGGTTTGTTTGCTGTTGATGTAGCCCTAAGCAGAGACTGGCGAGAATCACTTTCATGGAAAGGGCCTGCCAAGCTTCCAAAAAACTACGAGTTTCCTGAAATCTCAGCACACACTTTTTCACCCAATCCTGATGAAACTTTCAGGTAATAATCAGTACACCAATCCCACTTGGCTCGCCAAATTTCGTTCTTCTAGGTCAAACCGTTCGTTGGCAGTAACCGGTTTCATTTTGAGGTTTCAATCTGTTTTCTCCTATAGGGATACATGTATTTGGAACTCTAAATCAAACACGGTTTGTGCTAGCTCTTTGAAACTTGACACCATAAAGCAGTTTCAAGTTCTATCTCTATGGTTTGTTTGCTGTTGATGTAGCCCTAAGCAGAGACTGGCGAGAATCACTTTCATGGAAAGGGCCTGCCAAGCTTCCAAAAACTACGAGTTGCCTGAAATCTCAGCACACCCTTTTTCACCCAATCTTGATGAAACTTTCAGGTAATGATCAGTACACCAATCCCACTTGGCTCGCCAAATTTCGTTCTTCTAGGTGAAACCGTTCATTGGCAGTAACCGGTTTCATTTTGAGGTTTCACTCTGTTTTCTCCTATAGGGATACATGTATTTGGAACTCTAAATCAAACACGGTTTGTGCTAGCTCTTTGAAACTTGACACCATAAAGCAGTTTCAAGTTCTATCTCTATGGTTTGTTTGCTGTTGATGTAGCCCTAAGCAGAGACTGGCGAGAATCACTTTCATGGAAAGGGCCTGCCAAGCTTCCAAAAAACTACGAGTTGCCTGAAATCTCAGCACACCCTTTTTCACCCAATCTTGATGAAACTTTCCGGTAATGATCAGTACACCAATCCCACTTGGCTTGCCAAATTTCGTTCTTCTAGGTGAAACCGTTCGTTGGCAGTAACCGGTTTCATTTTAAGGTTTCACTCTGTTTTCTCCTATAGGGATACATGTATTTGGAACTCTAAATCAAACACGGTTTGTGCTAGCTCTTTTAAACTTGACACCATAAAGCAGTTTCAAGTTCTATCTCTATGGTTTGTTTGCTGTTGATGTAGCCCTAAGCAGAGACTGGCGAGAATCACTTTCATCTAAAGGGCCTGCCAAGCTTCCAAAAAACTACGAGTTGCCTGAAATCTCAGCACACACTTTTTCACCCAATCTTGATGAAACTTTCAGGTAATGTTCAGTACACCAATCCCACTTGGCTCGCCAAATTTCGTTCTTCTATGTGAAACCATTCGTTGGCAGTAACGGGTTTCATTTTGAGGTTTCACTCTGTTTTCTCCTATAGGGATACATGTATTTGGAACTCTAAATCAAACACGGTTTGTGCTAGCTCTTTGAAACTTGACACCTTTAAGCAGTTTCAAGTTCTATCTCTATGGTTTGTTTGCTGTTGATGTAGCCCTAAGCAGAGACTGGCGAGAATCACTTTCATGGAAAGGGCCTGCCAAGCTTCCAAAAAACTACGAGTTGCCTGAAATCTCAGCACACCCTTTTTCACCCAATCTTGATGAAACTTTCAGGTAATGATCAGTACACCAATCCCACTTGGCTCGCCAAATTTCGTTCTTCTAGGTGAAACCGTTCGTTGGCAGTAACAGGTTTCATTTTGAGGTTTCACTCTGTTTTCTCCTATAGGGATACATGTATTTGGAACTCTAAATCAAACACGGTTTGTGCTAGCTCTTTGAAACTTGACACCATAAAGCAGTTTCAAGTTCTATCTCTATGGTTTGTTTGCTGTTGATGTAGCCCTAAGCAGAGACTGGCCAGAATCACTTTCATGGAAAGGGCCTGCCAAGCTGCCAAAAAACTACGAGTTGCCTGAAATCTCAGCACACACTTTTTCACCCAATCCTGATGAAACTTTCAGGTAATGATCAGTACACCAATCCCACTTCGCTCGCCAAATCTCGTTCTTCTAGGTGAAACCAGTTCGTTGGCAGTAACCGGTTTCATTTGGAGGTTTCACTCTGTTTTCTCCTATATGGATACATGTATTTGGAACTCTAAATCAAACACGGTTTGTGCTAGCTCTTTGAAACTTGACACCATAAAGCAGTTTCAAGTTCTATCTCTATGGTTTGTTTGCTGTTGATGTAGGCCCTAAGCAGAGACTGGCGAGAATCACTTTCATGGAAAGGTCCTGCCAAGCTTCCAAACCTACAAGTTGCCTGAAATCTCAGCACACACTTTTTCACCCAATCTTGATGAAACTTTCAGGTAATGATCAGTACACCAATCCCACTTGGCTCGCCAAATTTCATTCTTCTAGGTGAAACCGTTCGTTGGCAATAACCGGTTTCATTTTGAGGTTTAACTCTGTTTTCTCCTATAGGGATACATGTATTTGGAACTCTAAATCAAACACGGTTTGTGCTAGCTCTTTGAAACTTGACACAATAAAGCAGTTTCAAGTTCTATCTCTATGGTTTGTTTGCTGTTGATGTAGCCCTAATCAGAGACTGGCGAGAATCACTTTCATTGAAAGGGCCTGCCAAGCTTCCAAAAAACTACGAGTTGTCTGAAATCTCAGAACACACTTTTTCACCCAATCCTTATGAAACTTTCAGGTAATGATCAGTACACCAATTCCACTTGGCTCGCCCAATTTCGTTCTTCTAGGTGAAACCGTTCGTTGGCAGTAAGCGGTTTCATTTTGAGGTTTCACTCTGTTTTCTCCTATAGGGATACATGTATTTGGAACTCTAAATCAAACACGGTTTGTGCTAGCTCTTTGAAACTTGACACCATAAGCAGTTTCAAGTTCTATCTCTATGGTTTGTTTGCTGTTGATGTAGCCCTAAGCAGAGACTGGCGAGAATCACTTTCATGGAAAGGGCCTGCCAAGCTGCCAAAAAACTACGAGTTGCCTGAAATCTCAGCACACCCTTTTTCACCCAATCCTGATGAAACTTTCAGGTAATGATCAGTACACCAATCCCACTTGGCTCGCCAAATTTCATTCTTCTAGGTGAAACCGTTCGTTGGCAATAACCGGTTTCATTTTGAGGTTTCACTCTGTTTTCTCCTATAGGGATACATGTATT